>NC_064861.1:45966311-46266311 GCF_024139225.1 Suncus etruscus
CCTTATCCACTGCTGGTGGGAATGCCATCTAGTTCAACCTTTATGGAAAGCAATATGGAGATTCCTCCAAAAACTGGAAATCGAGCTCCCTTATGACCCAGCTATACCACTCCTAGGAATATACCCTAAGAACACAAAAATACAATACAAAAATCCCTTCCTTACACCTATATTCATTGCAGCTCTATTTACCATAGCAAGACTCTGGAAACAACCAAGATGCCCTTCAACAGACGAATGGCTAAAGAAACTGTGGTACATATACACAATGGAATATTATGCAGCTGTCAGGAGAGATGAAGTCATGAAATTTTCCTATACATGGATGTACACAGAATCTTTTATGCTGAGTGAAATAAGTTAGAGAGAGAGAGAGAGAAAAACGCAGAATGGTCTCACTCATCTATGGGTTTTAAGAAAAATGAAAGACATTCTTGCAATAATAAATTTCAGACACAAAAGAGAAAAGAGCTGGAAGTTCCAGCTCACCTCAGGAAGCTCACCACAAAGAATGATGAGTTTAGCTAGAGAAATAACTACATTTTGAACTGTCCTAATATTGAGAATGTATGAGGGAAATGTAGAGCCTGTTTAGAGTACAGGCGGGGGTTGGGTGGGGAGGAGGGAGATTTGGGACTTGGGTGATGGGAATGTTGCACTGGTGATGGGTGGTGTTCCTTTTATGACTGAAACCCAAACACAATCATGTATGTAATCAAGGTGTTTAAATTAAAAAAAAAAAGTTCGGTTACCTTACTGTCATCTCAATGTTATGTAACCAAAGCATCAAACTTTTAAAAAATGTTTCTATTTAATAGTTTAAATAGACTGAGAGATATGTAACTTCATTCCTTATTGATCTCATTGAGGAGTGAAAAGGAATTACTTTTATATACTTACAATATGTATAAATTTCTTCCGCAACATATATATTATTATTGCACTTTTGAGAACTGTACCCCAACTCATCTTTCTCTCTCCAAAATCCTACCACTGTCAAAATTCAATCTCCTCTCCTCTGCTCTCCTCTCCTTTCTTCTCTCCTCTCCCCTCCCTTCCTCTCCCCTGTATCCCTTCCCTTCTCTTCCCCTCCTTTCTTATCTTTTCCTCTTCTTCTCTTCTCTTCCTCTTTTCCTTCATCACTCTGACCACTAATTTACTCCTACCGCATATACAATCTCTTCTAAAGAAAATCTAGGCATTGTTATACCATTTCTTTGCCTTACCTTTAATCACAACCAACACAAAAGTGTCAAGCATTGGAAAATTTAGGAGGCCAAAGACTGAAAAAAGGCACTGAATAAACAGGCATTACTATTTGTACTCCCATCACATGGATATCATGCTAGGTTATTCTAAATATCAGTGTCTGAAAATACTGTAACTGTGAATATCTATTTTTATGTCCTTCATATGATGTTTGATAACATGTTTTACAAAAAATTGTGTGCTATATTTTATCCGAGGTGTTATATATTTCAATTTGTGAAAAATACCTACAACTACTTTGTTAGGGAGGTAAAACATATTTTCTCTAGCAGCAAATAATTTTGTAAGTCAGCCTGTAAATTAAGCTGGTAGAACGATTAAGAAGAGAAATAGTTCATATGTGCTCATGCAAAGCCCATACACTTGGAGATGAGTAATTCAAAGTGGTGGCTGAAATTTGGGGAAATTCCAGAGGAAAATCCAAAAGGAAAAATGAATTCTATGAAAGGAATAAATGGGTCAATTTAGCAATTGAAGAAAATATGATTTTTAAGAGTACAAATAAATGATAGTAAACTTCCTATAATGTTTTTCTCTACAAGTCTGAATTCATTTTTCTTTATTAGGGGCATTAAAAACTCTCCAGACAAGGGTTTTTGTATGTTTTATTTTTATTTACATTATATGGTAGGTCCACCATAATGAAAGAATTTATGTTAGAGTTTTTCCCTAGAAGTTTCTGCTTCGGTCAAATAAGGGAACCTCACTATGGGAGGGAGGTCAACACTGATGGTGGGAATGGCCCTAATTCACTGTCACTAAATGCCTGAAATACAACTGTGAAAGACTTGTAATTCACAATGGTCTCAATTTTAAAAAATAATAATAAAACAATAAGGCAATCTCCAGGAAATTTTCTTTAGTCAGACACCAGTTAAATTTTTTTTTTAATTTTATTGTGGTCTAAGCGACTTACATTTCTTTGACAGTAATATTTGAGGAACATAGTAACAATGAGTGAGGGGCATTCCTACCATCAGTGTTGTCCTCCCTCCACCCTCTGTTCCCAGCATGCATCCCACATCTCCCTCCTTTATCCTCTTAATGCTAGTTCTACTGTTCCCCCCTTGTACAGCTTGTAGATTGGGTATCTATTCTGTTGTCATTAACTTTTAATTTGGTATTTATGACTGATCAGTTTTTATTTCCATCAAATGAACATTTGAGTGTCTGGTCTTGGTATCATTGGGGAAAGAAGAAAAAAAAGGCAAACAGAAAAAAGAAAAACTAGGAGTTCGTCTAGGTGTTATAACTATCCATTTAGAAGAAGGAAAGAAAAAAAAAAGAAGAAAAAGGTAGTAAAACAAAACAAAGCCAAAAAGAATAAACAAAAAGTCAAAACCATCAGCTACAGAAAAAAAGAAAACAACAAAAACCAAACACCCAGACCAGCAGCAACTTCTTAAAATAAAGGTTGTGTTTCTTCTTTCTTCTTCTTCTTCTTCTTCTTCTTCTTCTTCTTCTTCTTCTTCTTCTTCTTCTTCTTCTTCTTCTTCTTCTTCTTCTTCTTCTTCTTCTTCTTCTTCTTCTTCTTCTTCTTCATCATCTTCTTCTTCTTCTTCTTCTTCTTCTTCTTCTTCTTCTTCTTCTTCTCCTCCTCCTCCTCCTCTTATGGGTTCTTATTCCTAATAGATAAGAGTTTGTTTTGTGCATAATTTTTGTCTTTATTTAGAGTGCCTATGCAAATGGATATGGTGACATATTATATTGGTGGTGGATTTGGAGGTAAGATAGTCTGCACAATCTCTGTGCCCTAGTTTTGACCCGAGCTTTTATCCCAGAAAAGACTTTTCTTGTAGGTTTTCTTACGACACAGTATCAAAACAGGTGATTTTGGAGAAAGAGAGAAGAAAAATATATCTATATCTATATATAGATATAAAAGAAGAAATAAATAAAAATACATTTTAAAAGGCAATAAGAAAATGCTGTTTATGAGGCTGACTTATTTTTAGGAATAAATAGCCTGGGAGGTATTATTATAGAGTTATTAAACACATAAAAATATAAACTTTCCCATTGAGTCTTTTGAGCTATTCTTGTGGTGAGTGGAGTCCAGGGCATTTTTTCATCACACATCGTGTCTTATTGAGTTTGTGAAATTATTTGTAACCATGAGGGAAGTGTCCTTGGACTGGGTTTTTTCTGGGGCTGAGTCAATGGCATGCAATAGTCCATGATTAGGAGGGTAAGAAGAAAGGCCAGGAAGTATGAATCAGCAGGTGTATTGGTTGTGATTTCTTGCCAAGGCATGTGATGTGGGGCTGGGAGGGTGTTCTTTCAGTTTGGGAGCTTAGTGGTGGTTTATTGGAGCAGGAGGTTGGTCCCAGTACCTACTGGGTTAAAAACTGAGGGTAAAGAGGGTTAAATAAGGAAAGATAATAGATAAGGACTGGGGGGGGGGAGAGGCTAGAAAGATTTCTGAAAGGGGGAAGAGGGTTAATGTATAAGAGGAGCTATATACAATTTAAGCATGGCTTCTTTACAATTTAGGTTTGGCAATCAGAGAGGGTTCCACGGTCTACAAACTCATGCCCACATAAAGACAGACGTTAGTGTTCTATTCTTAGGTTGTTGTTGGAGGTCTGACCCTCATAGGCTGGGTCTGAGCTCTTAAAATATGATTGAGTAAAGGAAAGATAAATAATTGGTTAAGATATGGCTTAGGTGAGAAAGGAGGGGAAAACAAAAGATAAGAGAGAGGAGAAAAGAAAAATAAGTAAAGATGGTGCAATGGATTGAATTTATAAAGAAAAGTAAAGGACAGAGGGGAAAAAGTAGAGGTAAAATAGAGAAAAATAAAAGAAAGAAAGAAGGAAAAAATAGGACATAGTGATTTGCCAAAATGTATTCAATGAGTGGGACCTGTAGCATAGGTCTGTGGTGCGCCATTGTACAGTTCCAGTGGTCTGAATGATCATAATCTTTGGGTCCTAACTGAAGACATAAACAAAAGGAAGTGGGTTAATTAGAGTATTTTATCAAGACATTGGCATAATGGGCACTAGATATGGTATCCATTATGATTGACCACCAAGGTTTAAAATTAGCGGGTTCACCCTTTGTTTCCAAGGTCCTCTGTGGACAAAGAAGCTGAAGTGTTATTTTATACTTGGTAAAATTTAGGATATTAAAGCTTAACATAGTATTTTGGATATCTATTCATGTTGCTACAAAATTCATGATTGTATCATTTCTTTTTTTCTTTTCTTTATTTAAACATCTTGATTACAAATATGATTGTGACTAGGTTTCAGTCATGTAAAGAACATCCCCTTCACCAGTGCAACATTGCTACCACCAATGTCCCAAATCTCCCCCCATCCCACCCCACCCCCACCTGTACTCCAGACAGGCTTTCCAGTTCCCTCATTCATTCACATGATTATGGTAGTTCTCAGTGTAGTATAACTGCACTCGCCACTCTTTGTGGTGAGCTTCATGAAGCGAGCTGGAAGTTTCAGCCCTCCTCTCATTGTCTCTGAGGATTGTGGCAAAAATGACTTTTATTTTTTTTAAAACCCATAGATGAGTGAGACTATTCTGCGTCTCTCTCTCTCCCTCTGACTTATTTCACTCAGCATGATAGATTCCATGTACATCCATGTATAGGAAAATTTCATGACTTCATCTCTCCTGACAGCTGCATAGTATTCCATTATGTATATATACCAGAGTTTCTTTAGCCATTTCTCTGTTGAAGGGCATCTTGGTTGTTTCCAGAGCCTGGCTATTGTGAATAGTACTGCAATAAATATAGGTGTGAGGAAGGAATTTTTGTGTTGTTTTCTTGTGTTCCTAGTGTATACCCCTAGGAGTGGAATACTGGGTCGAATGGGAGCTCAATTTCCAGATTTTGGAGGAATCTCCATATCGCTTTCCATATAGGTTGGACTAGATGGCATTCCCACCAGCAGTGGATAAGAGTTCCTTTCTCTCCACATCCCTGCCAGCACAGAATGTTCTCATTCTTTGTGATGTGTGTCAATCTCTGGGGTGTGAGATGGTATCTCATCGTTGTTTTGATTTGCATCTCCCTGATGATTAGTGATGGGGAGCATTTTTTATGTATTTCTTTTTTTTTTTATCAAAGTGTCTATTTCTTCTCCCCATTTTTTGATGGGATTAGATTTTTTTTCTTGTAAAGTTCTGTCAATGCCCTGTATATTTTCGACATTAGCCCCTTATGTGATGGGTATTGGGTGAATAGTTTCTCCCAGACAGTGGGTGGCTCTTGTATCTTAAACACAATTTCTTTTGAGGTGCAGAAGCTTCTCAGCTTAACGTATTCCCATCTGTTGATCTCTGCTTCCACTTGTTTGGAAAGTGCAGTTTCCTCCTTGAAGATGCCTTTAGTCTCAATGTCATGGAGTGTTTTACCGATGTGTTGTTCTATATACCTTATGGTATCAGGTCTGATATCAAGGTCTTTAATCCATTTGGATTTTACCTTCGTACATGATGTTAACTGGGGGTCTATGTTCGCTTTTTTGCAAGTGGCTAACCAGTTCTGCCAGCACCACTTGTTGAAGAGGTTTTCCCTGCTCCACTTAGGATTTCTTGCTCCTTTGTCAAAAATTAGGTTATTGTATGTCTGGGGAACATTGTCTGAGAACTCACGTCTATTCCACTGATCTGAGGGTCTGTCTTTATTCCAATACCATGCTGTTTTGATAACTATTGCTTTGTAGTACAGTTTAAAGTTGGGGCAAGTAATGTCTCCCATTTTCTTTTTCCCTAGGAGTGCTTTAGCTATTCGAGAGTTTTTATTGTTCCAGATGAACTTCATAAGTGTTTGATCCACTTCTTTGAAGAATGTCATGGGTATTTTTAGATGGATCACATTAAAACTGTATAATGCTTTGGGGAGTATTGCCATTTTAATGATGTTAATCCTGCCAATCCATGAGCAGGGAATGTGTTTTTATTTCCGTGTGTCCTCTCTTATTTCTTGGAGCAGGGCTTTATAGTTTTGATTGTATTATTTCTAACTGCTATGTAGTATTCCATTGTGTTTAAATACCACATCTTCATGATCCATTCATCCATTTTTGGGCATTGAGGTTGGTTCCAGTTCTTGGCTATTGTGCTGAGCACTGCAATGAATAGTGGAGTGCTTCTAAAACTATGTTGAATAAGAGTGGAGAAAGTGGGCAGCCTTGCCTAATTCCTGACCTTAGTGGGAATGTTTTCAGTTTTTCACCATTAATGATAATGTTGGCTGTGGTTGAATGCAATTTTGTCTGATATAAGACTGGCTGTCGAAGCTTTCGTTTTTGTTTTCTTTTGACTTGAATAATTGATTTCCATCATTTAATTCTAAGCCTGTGCCAATCCTGTTCTTTTAGGTGTGTTTCTTAGAGGCAGCAGATGTCTGGTTTTTGTTTTCTGATTCATCTCTCTACTCTATGTCTTTTAATAGGGAAATTTAGCGTGTTGACATTTAAGGAGATTACTGCCAGAGCGGGTAGTTGTGCTCTGTATTGAGTAGATTAGTTGTTGTTACAATTGGGAGCCTGGATTGTGTAGAACATCTTTGAGAAGTTCATTAAGAGATGGATTGTTTAGCACAGATAGTGTG
The DNA here is from genome assembly GCF_024139225.1 of Suncus etruscus. Lineage (NCBI taxonomy): Eukaryota > Metazoa > Chordata > Mammalia > Eulipotyphla > Soricidae > Suncus > Suncus etruscus. Next base: position 45,973,162 of record NC_064861.1, read on the forward strand.
AGTTCTTTTTTGTCTGAGAATGTTTTCAGTTATCCTTCCCATGTGAATGAGAGTTTTGTTGGGTAATGTACCCTAGGTTGGAAATTTCTTTCACTCAATATTTTAAATATGTCACTCCACTGTCTTCTTTTTTGAATTCTTTCAAATGGAAGATCTGGTTTGATTCCTATGTCCCTTTATTTTATTTGAGAGTTTTTCTCCCTTTTTGCTTTAAACAATTCATCTTTATCTTAGTTTTTTACCAGTTGGATTATCATATGTCTTGGTGTTGGTCTGTTAGGGTCTATTTTATTGAAGACTCTTTTCACCTCCTAGATTTGTATGGGTTTTTCTTTTCAGAAGGTGGGAAAATTCTCTGCTATGATTTCCATCACTACTTGTTCTTCTCCTTTCCCTTTATCCTCCCCTTCTAGTATTGTTACAATTCATAGGTTATTTCTTCTATCTTTGTTCATTAGGTACCTAACTTTTTCCTCCAATGTTTTGTCTCTTGCATTCTTATTGACTTCTTTGTCATTGTTGTTTTGTAGTTTTTCCTCAAGATCCGCTATGTGTTCTTTTAACTGTATAATTCTACAATTATGGCTTGCTAACATGTTTTTTATTTCCCCCAATTCCAATTGTATAGATTATTTCATCTTCTGTAAAAGTTCATCTTTCAGTTGGTTGAATTGTTTAACTATAGATTTCTTAAACTTGCTAGCTAGTGATTCCTTAGTTTCCCTTGCTAGGGCATTTGTTTCTGCGTTTAGGTCTTCATCTATTGGGCTCATGCATTTTGGTGGACTTGGAAACTTGATAGGATTTCTCTTCATTTCCCCATCTGCTAGTGTCTTCTTTAGTTTACCATTTTTCTTTGCATCTGGTGGTTTTGAATGTTGAATTTTCTGGTTGTTTAATAAAGGGTACTGCTTTACTGATTGATTAGAGGTGCTTGAAGGTATATTTGATTTAGAGTTTGTTTTTTTTTTTTTTACTTAGCCAGATGGCTTGTCTAAGTATGACTGGGAGATTGGAACTGCTTCAGTGTTTTGCTATCCTGTTTTATGGACTGTGGGATTATCTTAGGAAATTGAGTGTTAGGTCTGAGATGACCTATGTGTTGAAAGTTAGACTATCACGTGCCTTCACACAGATAGTTGTCCTGAGGAGGGAGGCTGGTTGTCTCAACCCTGCCCAAAGGTCCCAGGCCAAGGTGCATGCAATTCCTGGTGCAGCAGAGAGTGGTGGGAGTTCTCAAATCTGCCCAAAGATAAAGCACCCAGGTTCACAGTCTTACCAGTGGTGGAGTGGGTCAAGCTGGAGGGAAGGGCAGTCTCAAACCAGCCCAAAGCTCCAAGCACCCAGGTCCACATGCTTACCAGCTCATGGGAGGTGGTGCTGGTCTCAGACGAGCCAAAGGTCCAGACGCAGGGTCCAAGCATTTACAGTGTGGGCAAAAGGGTCCTGAGGGGGGATGGGCAATCCCAGAGCAGCAGAGGGTCCAGTCGCCCAGGTGAGCTACTTATTGGGCCACCAGTTGAATTTTTAATATTTTCCAGAAAAAATCCTTATTAATTCTGGGTCCTTTAGCTACATAAAGATGTAAAGTTAAATGCATTTCAACTAATTTTCATATATATACATATATATTATTTAAACATCTTGATTACATACATGATTGTGTTTGGGTTTCAGTCATATAAAGAACACCACCCATCACCAGTGAAACATTTCCATCACCAAAGTCCCAAATCTCCCTCCTCCCCACCCAACACCCGCCTGTCCTCTAGACATGCTTTCTATAACACTCATATGTTCTCATTATTAGGGTAGTTCAAAATGTAGTTATTTCTCTAACTAAACTCATCCCTGTTTGTGGTGAGCTACATGAGGTGAGCTGTAACTTCCAGCCCTTCTCTCTTTTGTGTCTGAAAATTATTATTGCAAGAATGTCTTTCATTTTTCTTTTCTTTTTCTTTTTTTTTTTGTGGTTTTTGGGTCACACCTGGCAGTGCTCAGGGGTTACTCCTGGCTCCATGCTCAGAAATTGCTCCTGGCAGGCACAGGGGACCATATGGGATGCTGGTATTCGAATCGATGACCTGCATGAAAGGCAAATGCCTTACCTCCATGCTATCTCTCCGGCCCCAATTTTTCTTAAAAACCATAGATGAGTGAGATATTCTGCATTTTTTCTCTTTCTCTGACTTATTTCACCCAGCATAATAGATTCCATGTACATCCATGTATAGGAAAATTTTATGACTTCATCTCTTTTGACAGCTGCATAATATTCCATTGTGTATATGTACCACATTTTTTAGCCATTCGTCTGTTGAAGGCATCTTGGTTGTTTCCAGAGTCTTGCTATGGTAAATAGTGCTGCAATGAATATAGGTGTAAGGAAGGGATTTTTGTATTGTATTTTTGTGTTCCTAGGGTATGTTCCTAGAAGTGGTATAGCTGGATCGTATGGGAGCTCGATTTCCAGTTTTTGGAGGAATCGCCATATCACTTTCCATAAAGGTTGAAGTAGATGGCATTCCAACCAGCAGTGGATAAGAGTTCCTTTCTCTCCACATCCCCACCAACACTGCTTATTCTCATTCATTGTGATGTGTGCCAATCTCTGGGGTGTGAGGTGGTACCTCATAGTTGTTTTGATTTGCATCTCCCTGATGATTAGTGATGTGGAGCATTTTTTTTCATGTGTCTTTTGGCCATTTGTATTTCTTCTTTGTCAAAGTGTCTGTCCATTTCTTCTCCCCATTTTTTGATGGGATTAGATGCTTTTTTCTTGTAAAGTTCTGTCAGTGCCTTGTATATTTTGGAAATTAGCCCCTTATCTGATGGGTATAGGGTGAATAGTTTCTCCCACTCAATGGGTGGCTCTTGTATCCTGGGCGCTATTTCCTTTGAGGTGCAGAAGCTTCTCAACTTAATATATTCCCATTTATTATTCTCTGCTGTCACTTGCTTGGAGTGTGCAGTTTCCTCCTTGAATATGCCTGTACTCTCAATGTCCTGGAGTGTTTTGCCTACGCGTTATGGTTTTGGGTCTGATATCGAGGTTTTTCATCCATTTGGATTTTACCTTCGTACATGATGTTAGCTGGGGGTCTAAGTTCAATTTTTTGCAAGTGGCTAACCAATTGTGCCAACACCACTTGTTGAAGAGGCTTTCTTTGCTCCATTTAGGATTTCTTGCTCCTTTATCAAAAATTAGGTGATTGTATGTCTGGGGAACATTCTCTGAGTATTCAAGTCTATTCAAATGATCTGAGGGCCTGTCTTTATTCCAATACCATGCTGTTTTGATAACTATGCTTTGTAGTAAAGTTTAAAATTGGAGAAAATAATTCCTCCCATATTCTTTTCTCCAATGATTGCTTTAGCTATTCTAGGGTTTTTATTGTTCCAAACGAATTTCAAAAGTGCCTGATCCACTTCTTTGAAGAATGTCACGGCTATCTTTAGAGGGATAACATTAGATCTGTACAATGCTTTGAGGAGTATTGCCATTTTAATGATGCTAATCCTACCAATCCATGAGCAGGGTATTTGTTTCCATTTATGCGTGTCCTCTCTTATTTCTTGGAGCAGAGTTTTATAGTTTTCTTTGTATAGCTCCTTCATATTTTTAGTCAAGTTGATTCCAAGATATTTGAGTTTGTGTGGCACTATTGTGAATGGGGTTGTTTTCTTAATGTCCATTTCTTCCTTATTACTATTGGTGTATAAAAAGGCCATTGATATTTGTGTGTTAATTTTGTAGCCTGCCACCTTGCTATATGAGTCTATTGTTTCTAGAAGCTTATTCATAGAGTCTTTAGGGTTTTCTAAGTAGAGTATCATGTCATTATCTGCAAACAGAGAGAGCTTGACTTCTTCCTTTTCCATCTGGATTCCCTTGATATCTTTTTCTAGTCTAATCGCTATAGCAAGTACTTCTAGTGCTATGTTGAATAGGAGTGGTAAGAGAGGACAGCTTTGTCTTGTGCCAGAATTTAGAGGGAAAGTTCTTAGTTTTTCTCCATTGAGGATATTATTTGCCACAGGCTTGTGGTAGATGGCCTTAACTATATTGAGAAAGTTTCCTTTCATTCCCATCTTGCTGAGAGTTTTTGATCAAGAATGGGTGTTGGACCTTATCAAATGCTTTCTCTGCATCTATTGGTATGATCATGTGATATTTATTTTTCTTTTTGTTGATGCTGTGTATTATGTTGATAGATTCATAGATTTTAAACCAGCCTTGCATTCCTGGGATATAACCTACTTGATCATAGTGGATGATGATCATAATGAGGCATTGAATCCTATTTGCCAGAATTTTGTTGAGGATCTTTGCATCTGCATTCATCAGCCATATTGGTCTGTAATTTTCTCTTTTCATAGAATCTCTGTCTGGTTTAGATATCAAGGTGATGTTGGCTTCAGAAAAGCTATTTGGAAGTGTTTTTGTTTTTTCAATTTTATGAAACAGTCTTGTCCGGATTGTTAGTATTACCTCTTGGAAATTTTGTAAGAATTCATTAGTGAATCCATCTGGGCCTGGGCCTTTGTTTTTGGGCAAATATTTGATTACCATTTTAATTTCACCTGTAGTGATGAAGGTGTTTAGATATGCTACATCCTCTTCATTTAAACATGGAAGACTATTAGAGTCCAAGAATTTATCCATTTCTTCCAGGTTCTCATTTTTAGTGGCGTAGAATTTCTCAAAGTAGTTTCTGATTACCCTTTGTATCTCTTCCATAACAGTAGTGATCTCTCCTTTTTCATTCCTAATACGAGTTATCAAGTTTCTCTCTCTCTATTTCTTTGTTAGTTTTGCCAGTGGTCTATCAATCTTGTTTATTTTTTCAAAGAACCAACTTCTGCTTTCGCTGATCTTTTGGATTGTTTTTTTGGGTTTACACTTTGTTGATTTCTGCTCTCAGCTTTGTTATTTTCTTCTGTCTTCCTATTTTTTGTTCCTTTTGTTGAGCACTTTCTTATTTTATGAGCTGTGTCACTAAGCTATTCAGGTAGGCCCCTTCTTCCTTCCTGATGTGTGCTTACAAAGCTATAAATTTTCCTCTCAGTACTGCTTTTGCTGTGTCCCATAAGTTCTGATAGTTTGTGTCTTTATTGTCATTTGTTTCCAGGAAAGTTTTGATTTCCTCTTTGATTTCATCTCAGACCCACTGTTTATTCAGTATGAGGCTGTTTAACTTTCAAGTGTTAAAGTTTTTCTTCTTTTTCCCTTTGGAATTCACATATAATTTCAGAGCCTTGTGGTCAGCGAAGGTAGCCTGCAACATTTCTATCTTCTTGATGTTATGGAGGTATATTTTCTGTGCCAGCATGTAGTCTATCCTGGAGAATGTCCCATGTACATTGGAGAAAAATGTGTATCCAGGTTTCTGTGGATGGAGTGTCCTATGTATATCTACTAGGCCTCTTTCCTCCATTTCTCTTCTCAGGTCTAGTATATTCTTGTTGGATTTTAGTCTGGTTGACCTATCCAGTGTTGACAAAGCCGTGTTGAGGTCCCCCACAATTATTGTGTTGTTACTGATATTATTTTTCATATTTGTCAACAATTTTATTAAATATTTTGCTGAACCCTCATCGGTGCATATATGTTTAGGAGAGTAATTTCTTCCTTCTGTACATATCCCTTGATTAATACAAAATGTCCATCTTTGTCCCTTACAACTTTCCTGAGTATAAAGTTTGCATCATCTGATATTAGTATGGCCACTCACTCCAGCCTTTTTTTTTTAATTATGAGAACAAAGATGCAAAGAAAGAGGACAAGGTAAAGTTACAGTGGAAGGACAATCACCCATAACATAATTCTCAGAAGTCCCCTTGCTGATGTCTTAACTTTGAAATTTCACCCTAAGAACATTAAGATAAATAAAACAGAATCCATGTACAATAACTTTGTCCCTCAAGTCCCCAGACTGTAACACATTATAATATTTCTTAACAGCACACAAGGCAATCTAAAGCCATAAAACTTACGTAACTCCTTAAACATTACAGGCATAGTATTTTTTTTTTACATTTCCATGTACATGCATATTAGCTTAAGTTAACCTCAAATTTTAAGTGGGTTCTTTTTAAGGATTAGAGTCAAAGGAGCACAGTAAAAATGATGTTAGCGTGGCAATTGTTGTTTGCAAAGGCCCACCAAAATATGAGGGACATGGAAAGGAATAACCTTGGCCTAAATACAAAGTGACCCAACCCCTGAAGTTTCCTGGCACAAGACCAACTCTAGGCCCAGGCAAGCTAGATTGTCCAATCCAAGACATTGTCTATAGTGCCAACACACTTTTATTTTCACTCAGTCTCTGTTGCTGGTATCATGTTTCTGTATTAAAGATCCTGGAATCTGCATATCCTACATTGAAGTCAGGATGTGGAGCGTCCTCTCGTTTCACCTCACAATCAAAGGGCAATGCAGGGAGCTCTGTCCTGTAAGCAGGTCGTTGTTGTTGTTAAGTCTTCTCAGTGTTAAGCGAAGTCACTCCAGCCTTTTTATGGGTGTTGTTTGCTTGGATAATTTTTCTCCAGCCTTTTATTTTTAGTCTATGTTTGTTCTGACTATTCAGGTGCGTTTCTTGTAGGCAGCAGAAGGTTGGATTGAGTTTTTTGAGTCATTTATCCACTCTGTGTCTCTTAACTTGTGCATTTAGTCCATTGACATTAAGAGAAAGAATAGTCCTGGCATTTAATGCCCTCCTTATACCGAAATTTGGTGTGTCTTTTGGTCAGTCTTAAATTAGGTCCTTCTGTTTTCTTTTAAGAATGGTTTTGAGTCTGTAAAGTTTCTGAGCTGTTGTTTGTCTGTGAAACCATGTATTTTTCCGTCAAACCTGAAAGTGAGTTTTGCTTGGTACAGAATTCTAGGTGAGTTTTGTCACTATGTCCCACCACTGCCTTCTGGCCTTGAGTGTTTCTGGTGACAGGTCTGCTGTAAATCTCAAGGATGTTCCCTTGAATGTAATTTCTCTTTTCAATCTTGCTGCTTTCAGAATTCTGTCTCTATCTGTGGGATTTGTCATTGTGGCTAGGATGTGTCTTGGGGTATTTTTCTGGGGTATCTTTTGGTTGATACTCTTTGGGCTGCAGGACTTGATTGCATATATTCTTTAGCTCTGCAAGTTTCTCTTTAATTATATTCTTGACCATTGATTCTTCCTGTAAATTTTTTCCTGGGTCTCTGAGAATCCAATGATTCTTAAGTTGTTTCTGTTGAGCTTATCATAGACTTCTATTTTCATCTGTTCCCATTCTTTGACTAATTTACTGAGTTTTTCAGGCCTGTTATTTGACCTGTTACTTGGAGTTTTGTGATTTCTGTCTTCATATTTTCTTGGTTCTTATTAGTGTTCTGTTCAACTTGATCTATGGTTTTTTTGAGTTATTTGAGCATCTTCCATATTTCTTGTCTATACTCCGTTTTCTGGTCATCAGAATTGTCATCTTCATTCTCTATGTCTGATGCTGGCCTGCATTGCTTCCCCATTGTCACACTTGTATTGTGGGTTTTTCTATGTGTTGTGCTGGTATTCATTGGCTAAATAATGTGTGCGGCCATGCTTCTTTGGCTCCACCATTTTGGGTGGGTCGACTTGCCTCCTAGAAAGGGAAGCCCTCCATGGATGAAGCCTCACACAGAATCAAATCTTAGGCCCAAGCACCCAGCAGAAAAGACAGTCAGGGGAGAGATGCTGGGCTTCAGTGATCCAGCTCAGTTCTTAGTGTGGTTTTTTCTTCTTTTTGCAATGGCATTCTTCCCTTAGAAAGAGCGCACAGCCACATAGCTGAGCTGCCATGCTCTTCTGGAGCCTCTGAGAGAGCGAATTTTCTGGGCCCTTTTTGGACCACTCCCAAGAGGTTTAGGAGACAGGACAGGACAAACACACACAGGCAGCACTCACAGTTTCTCACAGTCGGGCCTATATATATCTTTCTAAGATGGAGTATGAGACTTATTAAATAGATGTTGAGTAGCTCCATTACCTCCTTGGGAGTGTCCTCCTGCTTTCATCATCAGAGGAATTCAGAGATTGTTCACTCATGAATTTCAAAGACAATAAATACTTGTAAGCTGTAGCCCCATATTAGTATACAAGGTCTACAATAGACCTCTTTTGTTCTTTACTACTTCTGAAAGGTTTTCTGAGTAAATTGAAAATTTTGCCTATATGTTCACAATTCCTTAAACATAAAGGTTTTAGGAATAGAACTTTTGACTCAATTTAAAATAAATACTACCCTTACATAAATTATTTTGTTATTCTAGTTTAATCTGAACAGATTGTTCCAGATACCTGGACATAGTTTTTCTTCTTTGATTTAGAACTTTGTCTTTATTAATTCTGAAAACTTAAGGGGTGACAGGGGGAGTGGCAATGTCTATAAGTAATTAAACTTTATAGACATTTTCCAGTCAAATTTGAGTCTAATCAGAAAACAAACACTTTATTATCTATCATTTGGAGAGACCTATATAAAAATTATATATATCATACGATATTATATCACTGGAAAATCACCCTCTATGATTGGACTGAAGTCATGTTAGACTTGAATTTTCCACCCTAGGCCAGCACACTCAGAAAGCATTTGTAGTGAGTTGTGTTATCTCACATTTATTTCTCTCTGCATTTTTCTAAAGGGTTTGTACATGTATTAAAAAGTTTATGCCTTCCGGCCAGTGAGTGCATAAGAAATGGCTGCCTGTGGGGATTGCCAGGTGGAGTACTGATTGCTCTACCTGCAGAGTCTCTGCCCTGCTGTGCTTCTTCTGAGGAAACAGAGGACCTGAAGGGAGCCCTGTCCTGTGCTTCTCTGTCTTTTCTGAATCCTTAAAGCTCTCCTCAGAGCCCTGGGAAGTGAACCCCCCAAAAAAACTGCATTCTGAAGCTACCCAGCAAGCCAATGAGTGAGTAAGAAATGGCTGACTTTAAAAGCCCAAAAAGGGGAAGCCGCTGAACTCTGCTGGAACTCAGATGCCAGCACCCCTATCTGCCTGTCTTCTGTGCTGTGCTCCATTTTTGGCCTGATTTCATCCTGTGTGTGGCTCATGTGCAGATGGCTCGCCTTCCCTGGAGCCTTCCCTGGAGATGAGCTTACACGCCCAGAAAGGGGAAGCCACTGAACTCTGCTGGAACTCAGATGCAAGCACCCATTTCTGCCTGTCTTCTGTGCTGTGCTCCATTTTCGGCCTGATTTTATCCTGTGTGTGGCTCATCTGCAGATGGCTCGCCTTCCCTGGAGTCTTCCTGGGAGGTGAGTTTATAAGCCCAGAAAAGGTGGAGCCAGAGGAGTGTGGCCGCTCTGCTTCACTTCCCGGCCATGCACATCATTAATCCAATGAATACAACCACAACACGTAGAAAAACCCACAATAAAAGTGTGATAATGGGGAAAAATGCAGGCCAGCGCCAGACATAGAGAATGACGATGGCAACTCTGATGACTTGAACATGACCAACCAACTAGTCAGTCTCTCAGATAAGTTTAGAGTTGCAATATGGAAGATGTTCAAAGAACTCAAAGAAAGTATAGAAGAGAACACTAGTAAGAATCAAGAGAATATGAAGATAGAAATCAGAAAAACCCAAACTGAAATTTCAGGTCAAGTAACAGGTCTATAAAACTCAGTAGATGAATTGAAGGAAAACGGCTTTCCCACGGGTTAACAGCAGCTGAGGATAGAATTAGTACACTGGAAGATGAGATGAATAACAATTCCATACAGCAGAAGAAATTGGAAAAAAAAGCCTTAAAGCAAATGATCAAACAATGGAAAAATTACTCAAAGAATGGGAACAGATAAAAATAGAAGTCTATGATAAGCTCAACAGAAACAATTTAAGACTCATTGGAGTCCTAGAGACCCAGGAAGAAAATCTCCAGGAAAAATCAACGGTCAAGAACATCATTAAAGAGAAACTACCAGAGCTAATGAATACATGTGATCAAATCCTGCATGCCCAAAGAGTACCAACCAAAAGAGACTCCAGAAAAAAACACCCCAAGACACATCCTAGTCACAATGACAAATCCCACTAATAGAGACAGAGTTCTGAAAGCAGCAAGATTGAAAAGAGAAATTACATTCAAGGGAACATCCTTGAGATTTACAGCAGACCTATCAATGGAAACAATCAAGGCCAGAAGGCAGTGGTGGGACATAGTGACAAAATTAATGAAAAAAAAAGACTTCGCCTAGATTACTGCACACAGCAAAACTCACTTTCAGGTTTGACGAAAAAATACATGGTTTCACAGACAAACAAGAGCTCAGAAACTTTACAGACCCAAAACCTTTCTTAAAAGAAAACTGAATGGCCTACTCTAAGACAAGACTGACCAACAGGCACACCAAACTTCAATATAAAGATGGCACTAACTCCAGGACAATTCTTTCTCTCAATGTCAATGTACTAAATGCACCAGTTAAGAGACACAGAGTGGCTAAATGGATCCAAAAACTCAATTCAACCTTCTGCTGCCTACAAGAAACGCACCTTAATAGTCAGAACCAACATAGACTCAAAATAAAAGGCTGGAGGAAAATCATCCAAGCAAACAACACCCATAGAAAACTGGAGTGGCCATACTAATATCAGATGATGCAAACTTTATACTTAGGAAAGTTCTAAGGGACAAAGATGGGCATTTTGTATTAATCAAGGGATACAAACAGGAGGAAGAAATCACTCTCCTAAACATATATGCACCAAATGAGGGGCCAGCAAAATATTTAATACAATTGTTGACAAATCTAAAATATAATATCAATAACACAATAATTGTGGGAGACCTCAACACGGCATTGTCAACACTTGACAGGTCAACCAGACTGAAACCCAACAAGAATATACTAGACCTAAGAACAAAAATGGAAGAAAGATGCCTAGTAGATATATACAGGACACTCCACCCCTGAAGCCTGGATACACATTCTTCTCTAATGTACATGGGACATTCTCCAGGATAGACTACATGCTACCACATAAAACATGCCTCCATAATATCAAGAGGATAGAAATTTTGCAGGCTACCTTCACTGACCACAAGTCCTGATATGATATGTGAACTACAAAGGGACACAGAAGAAAAACTTTAATACCTGGAAGTTAAACAGCTCATACTGAATAAACAGTGGGTCTGAGATGAAACAAAAGAGGAAATCAAAACCTTCCTAGAAACAAATGACAATGGAGACACAAACTTTCAGAACATATGGTACACAGCAAAAGCAATACTGAGAGGAAAATTTATAGCTTTGTAAGCACACATCAGGAAAGAAGAAGGGGCATACCTGAATAGCTTAATGATGCAGCTCAGAGAATTAGAAAGTACTCAACAAAAGGACCCAAAAATAGAAAGACAGAAGGAAATAACAAAGCTGAGAGCAGAAATCAACGAAGTGGAAACCCAAAAAAACAATCCAAAGATCAACAAAAGTAGAGGTTGGTTCTTTAAAAAAATAAACAAGATTGATAGACCACTGGCAAAAATTACAAAGAAATAGAGAGAGAGAGAAACTTGGTAACTTGTATTAGGAATGAAAAAGGAGAAATCACTACTGATATGGTAGAGATCCAAAGGGTAATCAGAAACTACTTTGAGAAACTCTATACCATAAAAATGAAAACCTGGAAGAAATGGATAAATTTTTGGACTCTTATAATCTTCCACGGTTGAATGAAGAGGATGTGGCATATCTAAACACATCCATCACTATTCAGGAAATTAAGAGAGTAATCAAATGTCTGCCCAAAAACAAAAGTCCAGGCCCAGATGGATTTACTCATGAATTCTTTCAAAGCTTTCAAGAGGAACTTCTACCAATCCTGGCACGACTCTTTCATGAAATCGAAAAAGTAAGAACACTTCCAAATAGCTTTTATTAAGCCAACATTACCTTGATACCTAAACCAGACAGAGATGCTACCAAAAGAGAAAATTACAGACCAATATCGCTGATGAATACAGATGCAAAGATCCTCAACAAAATCCTGGCAAATAGAATTCAATGCCTCATTAAGAAGATCATCCACTACGATCAAGTATGCTTCATCCCAGGAATGCAAAGCTGGTTTAACATCCGTAAATCTATCAATATAATACACAACATCAATAACAAGAAAAATAGAAATCACATGATAATATCAATAGATGCAGAGAAAGCATTTGATAAGGTCCAACACCCATTCTGGATCAAAACTCTCAGCAAGATGGGAATGGAAGGAACCTTTCTCAATATAGTGAAGGCCATCTACCACAAGCCAGAGGCAAATATTGTCCTCAATGGAGAAAAATTGAAAGCCTTTCCTCTAAATTCTGGCACAAGACAAGGCTGTCCTCTCTCACCATTCCTATTCAACATAGCACTTGAAGTACTTGCTATAGCTATTAGGCAAGGAAAAGATATCAAGTGAATCCAGATAGAAAAGGAAGAATTCATGCTCTCACTGTTTGCAGATGACATGATACTCTACTTAGAAAACTCTAAAGTCTCTACCAAAAAAGCTTCCAAAAACAATAGATTCATATAGCAAGGTGTCAGGCTACAAAATTAACACACAAAAATCAATGGCCTTTCTATACACCAATAGTAATAAGGAAGAAATGGACATTAAAAAAATGACCCCATTCAAAATAGTGCCACACAAACTCAAATACCTTGGAATCAACTTGACTAAAAATGTGAAGGACCTATACAAAGAAAACTATAAAACTCTCCTCCAAGAAATAAGAGAGGACAAGCAGAAATGGAAGCACATATCCTGCTCATGGATTAGCAGGATTAACATAATCAAAATGGCAATACTCCCCAAAGCATTGTACAGATTTAATGTTATCCCTCTAAAGATACCCATGACATTCTTCAAAGAAGTGGATCATGCACTTTTGAAATTCATTTAGAACAATAAATACCCTAGAATAGCTAATGCAATCATTGGGAAAAAGAATATGGGAGGAATTACTTTCCCAACTTTAAACTGTACTACAAAGAAATAGTTATCAAAACAGCATGGTATTGGAATAAAGACAGGCCCTCACATCAGTGGAATAGACTTGAATACTCAGAGAATGTTCCCCAGACATATAATCACCTAAATTTTGATAAAGGAGCAAGAAATCCTAAATGGAGCAAATAAAGCCTCTTTAACAAGTGGTGTTGGCACAACTGGCTAGCCACTTGCAAAAAATTGAACTTAGATCCCCAGCTAACATCATGTACAAAGGTTAATTCCAAATGGATGAAAGACCTCGATATCAGACCCGAAACTATAAGATATATAGAACAACACATAGGTAAAAACACTCCAACAGTGGTCCTCAAACTATGGCCCACGGGCCACATGTTGTATTTGTATCTGTTTTGTTTCTTCATTGCAAAATAAGCTATATTTTGTGTGCATAAGAATTCGTTCATAGGTTTTGTTTTTACTATAGTCAGACCCTCAATGGTCTGAGAGACAGTGAACTGACACCCTGTTTAAAAAGTTTGAGGACCCCTGCTCCAAGACATTGAGACTAAAGGCATCTTCAAAGAGGAAACTGCACTCTCCAAGCAAGTAAAAGCAGAGAATAACAGATGGGAATATATTAAGCTAAGAAGCTTCTGCACCTCAAAAGAAATAGTGCCCAGGATCCAAGAGCCCCCCACTGAGTGGAAGAAACTATTCACCCAATACCCATCAGACAAGGGGCTATTCTCCAAAATATACAAGGCACTGACAGAAATTTACAAGAAAAAAACATCTAATCTCATCAAAAAATGGGGAGAAGAAATGGACAGACACTTTGACAAAGAAGAAATACAAATGGCCAAAAGACACATAAAAAAGTGCTCCACATCACTAATCTTCAGGGAGATGCAAATCAAAACAACTATGAGGTACCACCTCACACCCCAGAGATTGGCACACATCACAAAGAATGAGAACAAGCAGTGTTGGCGGGGATGTAGAGAGAAAGGAACTCTTATCCACTGATGGTGGGAATGCTGTCTAGTTCAACCTTTATGGAAAGCGATATGGAGATTCCTCCAAAAACTGGAAATCGAGCTCCCATACGATTCAGCTATACCACTCCTAGGAATATACCCTAGGAACACAAAAATACAATACAAAAATCCCTTTCTTACAACTATATTCATTGCAGCACTATTTACCATAGCAAGACTCTGGAAACAGCCAAGATATCCTTCAACAGATGAATGGCTAAAGAAACTGTGGTACATATACACAATGGAATATTATGCAGCTGTCAGGAGAGATGAAGTCATGAAATTTTCCTATACATGGATATACATGGAATCTATTATGCTGAGTGAAATAAGTCAGAGAGAGAGTGAAAGACGCAGAATGGTCTCACTCATCTATGGTTTTTAAGAAAAATGAAAGACATTCTTGCAATAATAACTTTCAGACACAAAAGAGAAAAGAGCTGGAAGTTACAGCTCACCTCATGAAGCTCACCACAAACATGGATGAGTTTAGTTAGAGAAATAACTACGTTTTGAATTATCCTAATAATGAAAATGTACGAGGGAAATAGAAAGCCTGTCTAGAGTACAGGCGGGGGTTGGGTGTGGAGGAGGGAGATTTGGGACATTGGTGATGGGAATGTTTCACTGGTGATGGATATTGTTCTTTACATGACTGAAACCCAAACACAATCATGTATGTAATAAAGTTGTTTAAACAAAAATATTTTAAAAATAAATAAAAAAGTTTATGCCTTCCATAGAATTATCAACATTTCAATTTTTCTGGACTGCCCCAATGTTAACACTAAAATTTTTGCATTCCAGGTAACATTTAGTCCTGTGTAAACTGAAGCAATTATCTAATTCATTAGAGAGAGGATTTTTTATTTTGCCCATTTTACAGATAAGGCAAATAAAGCTAAGCACGTTTGTATAATTCCCACTCCAAATCAAGATAATAAATGCCTTATTTGAATTCAGTTCTCTCTACCAAAATCTGTGCCATTCACCTTCCTATGAGCTTAGAGTTTCTCAGGAAAATGCATTTTTGTTGTTGGTTTTGTTGTTGTTTGTTTTGTTTGTTTTGAGATACACCAGTGGTTCTGATGACTATACCAAGGCCTGCTGTTCTTGGGGGACTGACTATGCAATGCTGGATGTCAAACCTGGATCTCTACACTTGTGATTAGCCTACTGGGACATTATTTCTGTCCAAGACAGATTTTTATTTTTTACCTCTGTTTTTTTGCTCTAAGGTGTTTTTTCCTACCTCTGAATAGGCTTCTTACAAAGGTTTTTGAGCAGAACCAAAGTATGAGAAGGAAAGCACAATTTTATCAGATTTGCCATCACTCTCTTCCAGATTTTTAATTCTCTGTGTTAAATATGTTCTATCCTTTCATTTCTGAAGAATTATTTCATTTAATATTTATTTTATTTAATAATTATTTTATTTCACTCTCTTACTATCTCATAGAAGTTCAAATCCAAATCATCTTACTCAACCTTTATTTTTTCTGGTCATTATTTCCTCTCTTTTCTACAAGCAATCCTAGGCTCAGATTCCTATTGGTTTTCTCCCTTAGGTAATTTGCAACTCAGGAATTTACAATGGATCTCAAGTTCTTTCTGAACTAAAATGTCTTTCTTGTCATCCAATTTTACCCCTCCATATACTTTTTCTATCTCACTTTTTACACTTCCTTAAGAAAGCTTTCCATTTACTCCAAACTTCCTTCTCTCAATTCAAGTTTCCTCTAAATGCTTCTGAATGTATATACATGTGGAATATATAACAGATGTATTAAATATATAAAAGACAAAAAAAGATAAGGCTAATCCCACATACTTAGGGACATTAGTTTGTGAGTAGTGGGTCACTATTATTAGTAGAGTAAAAAATCGTCACCCAGAGTCTGAACCACAGTTTACAAAGATATGTACAGTCACCTGACTGCTTTAGACACACACAAAAATTATTTTTAAATTGAAGTAGTTTTCCATTTTCAAGGCATGGCCTTTCCTATACATATCAGATAATTAACTTCTCTTGAAATGCTTTCCATCAGAACACACACACCCTTTGGCAATAGTTATCTAGACTTAAGATGTTCTAGAGTTGGGATGGTACTAACTCCACCCTTCCAAAATCTCAGTTCTATAGGCTTATAAGTTGTGACTCTTCATGTAAAACAATGTGTATAAACAGGAAAAAAGAACAGAGTATAAAAGAAAGATAAATGGTGAAGTTAAAAAAAGCAGAAGGAAGCTGAGACTCAGGAGAGATCAGGGACATAGATTTCACAGCCAGCCAGTTTCAGGTATATGGATTTTAGCTCCATAGAAGAAAATCTGAAAGAAGTCCATCATGAAATAAAAAGTGAGACTAGTTGAGATTAGAATAAAATGGCCCAAGAAGAATGGTTAAACACTGAATAAATTTGAAATTTCCCCACTGGACATATCAGTAGGACCCATGTAAAAGTTAACTTTTGTCTTGTGCACCAAGGAAACATGCATATCTATCATTCACAGTTTGTATGCCAGTCCATGCCACTAACAGTGCTCTCTAATCTTTATTTCATTCTGAATTTCTCTGTATTAAAATTGAGACCCTCACTCAAATCTGATACTTTGTAATAGACTTGCCTTCTAGAAAATAAAATCTACTTAAATTAGGTAAAACCTAGATATGAAATGTGAAAAAAGAGCATCCTCCAGACTACTTTTATCCACATTTCTTGAGCATATAGATATTGTTTCTTTCTGAGACATAGACTCAAGTATTGCAGCTGTTAATCCTACCAACACTTATGAAAATAGTATTTCAACTTTCATGATGTCACAGGCTGTTGGAAATTTTGGACAAGAGTTAAGAGGGCAAATATTGTCGACTATTGAGTATATAGGTGCAGCAGATGGTGATATAGAAAAATCAAATGAAGACATAAAATAAATCCTGCTTCAAGATAAAGTGTAAAGGCAACTGGGTTCTCTAGCTTATATTCTCAGCACTAGGCTTTCATTAAATAAGTCTCTATGAAATGATGGATTAGACAGGTAGAACTGCAAATAGAATAGGCTGCCTTCCATTGAAGAGATAAACAGAGCTTACATTGCCATTTTTTCCTCTGAGTTTTCTAGTTGGCTATTTTGTCAGCCTATAACAAGCTTCCTGATTAGTAATCAGGATTAATTTTGGTATACAACTAAATATTATTTGATCCTTTTGATGAGTTTGTCTAAAATCTAGAATCACTGATTTGCTCCCATGCATTGATGGGAAACACAGACTATTGTAGTCTACATGTAATAGGCATTATGAGATTTAAGAAAAATAGCTCAGGCTGCAGTTGAGTCAGTTTAGGACAGATCATTATAAAATTCCATTATCACCGCTACAAGTTGGACTATTTGTCATCACAGAAGAGATGACAAGCTCAGAAATACTACATTTGTTATTATCAGATGATAAATGATATTCCATTAAAGCTGTAATATATCATCAGCAAAGCTGCAAAGAAGATATCAAACCTATCAGGACTTGACTTATAATTTAATTTTCAAAAGCTGTCAACTAAAATTCCAAAGGCTAAGCATTTTCATTTTTAAAGTTCATCTTATTTATTTTCCTCATCTGTTAGTCTAATTTCAGTGATATGGCAAAAATAACTGATTATGTGTAATGTATAATTCTCTTCTTTTGATTAGGTAATATATCAGGTGTCACTTAGGTATTAAAAATTAAATGACAGATAATAAAACAAGAGAGTCCCATAGAACACACCTTATTTTGATTTACTCATGTTTTGAATTATAACAGTAAAGGACAGGTCAATATTTATTAAAGACACACATGCCACAAAAAAGCATATTTACCCATTATTGAGCATCCTTTCATGCCATTATAGGGAACCTGAATATGCTTTTCTATTTCATGTTTATAAAATCTTTCCACAGATGAACAACTATTCTTTCACTCAATTCTATAAATCATAATCACATATTCCTTCATTATACTCAAGTGCTTCTGTTTTCTGTTATTATTATCATTACCAACATTAAGCACTCAAAGCCTGACTGAGAAATTAACTCTATCAGTTTCTCTTGGTGCAAGCATAAAGACACAATCTTTCAATTGATGTATATCTTGTTCATGATCACAAACTTGCAAACATATATCAGAAAATGTTTGCTAACAGCAAGATAGTCTGTGTGTGTAGTCAACAAATTAGAGAATTGGAGGGCAATTCCTAAATCATTTCACTAGCTCAGAGCAGGGCAAGAACTTACCCAAAGTCACACAGCAAGTTATTTAAATGATGGGAGAAGAGGCCATGATGCACAATGTCTTTCTAATTTTGTTCTTATATAATACTGGAATTATTGACAATGTTGTGAAAAATGTGACTCAATACTAGCATCTGGCCAAAAGTCAAGTTTGTGATTATTAAAGTTTTGTTAACAGTATAGATGTACATGAAGTCAGAAAGAAAGTACACTGGGTAGGTTCTGGAGTTCAGTTCCAGGTGAAAGGCTTGAAGTAGGGTTGCTGTTAGGATTAGGAAAAAAGAGACAAATATTAGAAAGACAGCATGGGGTCAGGGACTAACTGCCTCATGGACAGAGAGCATGAGCCCCTATGGTCCTCCACATAAAACTATTATTATTCAGCAAATTATCAGTCATAGAAAGAGGGCCAGATAATAAACAAATTCTCAATCAATGCTAACTAAGCCTAAGGGGAGTTTTACATTTCTATCAGGGAATAAAATGAATGAGGCAACTAAGATAAAAATCTCTGAAAGTAGTCTACCTCCAGAAAATGGTGGCAGGTCAGAGACTGTATACAGAACTCCTTCCCACAGAAATTCCTGGTGAGCACAGGACATTCTGGTAATTTGCATTGAGTCTTCAGATAATTATCTGCACCTTCTCAGACTATCTGTCCTCTATCTGAATTTGCTTATTTTCTAAATGTCTTCCGCTACAGGTAGGGAATTTGCCTTGCATGCTGCTTACCACAGTTTGATTTCAAGCACTACAAAAGGTCTCCTGAGAAATTCCAAGAGTGATCCAATAGCAAGACCTTAGTATCCCCAATCCACAGCAAATAAAACCAGAATGGATGTATAGTTTAATGTGTGGGTACAAAAAAGGTTGGATGGCTGGCTGGCTGGCTGGCTGGCTGGCTGGCTGGATGGATGGATGGATGGATGGATGGATGGATGGATGAAAGTGTAGATAAATGGGTAGATGAATGGAAGAAAGAATGCATGGATAGATGAATGGATGGAAGGAAGAATAGATTGATAATTTTCTAGTTCTTTAACCTTCCAAATAAAAATCTGATGTATGTATATAAACTATTCAAGGCCACCTCAATCTCTTCTTTTTAATCTGTTGTTGTTGAGGAGCTTTCAATGACTTGTCTGACACTTACTTACATCTTACACAGAATTCTCAGATACCTGAAAGTGATGGAGGGATATTTATCATACTTTGAGTTGGTGCTGTAGACAATGTTGGTCCAATTAGGCAAGATGGCAGTCACATGCATTGCCCTGTAAGTCACTGGGAACACCAAGCACAGGCAAAGTAATAAATAGTATAAATAAAAAAGATTTATATTTTATAAATTTAGGGCAAAGGACATTTTTCTTTGAGTTTTAAATTTTCCAGTACAAATGTAATAAGATTTAACCATTTAGGAAGCTAATGACATTAATTATATTTTTAATGATTTGCGACCATTAATTTTGCCTATTCACAAGTTTTTAAAAACATAAACCCTGAACCATAGAGTTAGTATAGCAGATAAAGTGCTTGCCTTGCATACTATTTACCTGGATTCTATACCTAGAACCCTATATGGTGCCATGAGGCCTTTCAGGAATGATCCATGAATGAAGAGCCAGGAGTAAATAATTAATATTTTTATAGATATAGAGGGTTAAAAAACGTTTAGATAGCTGAGTTTTAGTAATGCAATACTCCAATACCCATTCCTCAACAGTGTTCACTTCCCATCATAAATTTCATTTTATTTTTTTTTGTTTGTTTTTTGGGCCATACCCGGTGATGCTCAAGGGTTACTCATGGCTATGCACTCAGAAATTGCTCCTGGCTTGGGGGACCATATGGGCTGCTGGAGATCGAACCGAGGTCAATTGTGGGTCAGCCATGTGCAAGGCAAGTAGTAGGGTGCTTGCCCTATAGCAGATACTTCTCTACCCATTCTCTCTTTTTTTTTTCTTTCTTTTCTTTTAGTTATAGTGGCTTACATATCATTCTCAGGAATATTTTAGGTACATATTAACATTGAATCAGGGGAATTCCCACCACTGAATTCTCCCTCCACCCCTGTTCTCGTCCTGCCTCCCATAGCCTCCACCGCCACCCCCGGGGGCTGCTAGAATGAGTGGTCCTCTCTGTGCCTAGCTAACTACTTAGTGATCTTAAAACTGTTTGGACATGGTACCTCCATTGTATCCCCCTCTAATTGGGAGGCGCAACTAGATAGTTAAAGTTATGTGGTTTTGTTTGAAGAAGAGAAAAGTAATAAGATGGGGTAAAAATCAAATATGCCGAAAATGGGTGAAGTCCTTCTAGATGCTCTCATCCTTGGTTCCAGAGACAAAGGAGAAAAAGAAGGTGAAACACCACAACAGTATAAAAAGAAGTATAGAATAAAATATCCAATTGGCACTATAGCAATAAATGTAGGCATCACATACTTGCCATGGTCTTGAGATAAAAAACATGACAGAGCACAAAACGGAAGAAGAGAAAAGAAGAAAGAAAATAAATAAATAAAAATGGGTACAACCAGTTCAATATCCATACCAAATCAAAGAAACCGACAAAAACTAGTTAGAATTAAAAAAAGATTATTTTGTGCTTGTTGTCTCTTTTTTTATTATTTTTTCCCCTCCTGCATAGGCATAGTAAACATTGGGGTCATTCGAAAAAGAATTCCCTTGGCCTAAGAGATACAGGGTTTCTCCATCCTTGGAGTAAACTGTCATGGGATTAACTATAGAGTCCTTTCTAGTTCATTTTCTCTCCCGTTGGTGCTTTTGTGGTGTATGGAAGACTTCTGCTCCGTCCTGGGAGGTAAAGTCAAGTCTCTGTATCTAGAGATCTCAGTCTTTGCACAGATCAAGGATGAAACTTATGGTGAAGTCTTTCTTTGTGGTTCTAGAAGTTCTGTTCCCCTAGTGTCATTGTAATCTGTCTTCTGTGGTTGGTGGTCTTGGTCCTTGCGCTGATCCTAGGATGGAACCTGGGATAGCGTCTTTTGTTATGTTACCAGGAGACCCATTCAGTTCCTACTGTCTCAGTCAGATCTCTGGAATTAGAGATCGTGGTTGTTGTGCAGGTTGTAGATCAAACCCTAGACTAGGGCTTTTTTATTGGTCCCAGGATACATACTGCCCGGTCATGGTTCTATCAGCCAGTAATCTGTACCTCGCTATCTTGGCTTTTGCACAGACCAAAGGGTGACAAGTCTTCTGATTTTGTCTTATCATTACCTGGTGAGGTAGGATAACCTGCTCTTAGGTCAGGTTCCTAATTTCCTCGTTGTCAGGATATCATATTAGAGCTGGGCCATGTTGGTGTTTGAGCAGTATTAAGGATGTCCCAGATGGGATTTGGTTCCTGTAGATGTTGTGAAGAACTGTGTCGTTTCTATGCCTGGGATACAGGGTTTCTTGCTGAACTATCCATGTCTAATCACCTGGGGTCTAAGTTGGGTCCACATGACATATATTCAAGGTGTGAGATGCCCCTGTGTGCAAAAAAGTATGAGTTCTCATCTCTAGTAGGTAAGAGCTTGTTTTTATATGTAACCTTACCCCCTTTTTTTAATGTGCCTTTGGAGGAAGAAATGGTGCTACATTATATTGCCGGTGCATTTGGGGGTGGAAAGAGAAGAAAACAGAAGCAAGTCACACACCCAAGAAAGATAAAATATATGTATAAAGAAAAAAGTTTTTTTAATAAAAATGAAAAAGAAATAAAAAAGTAATTAAAGGAAAACAGTGATGCAGGAGACTACCTTATATTTGGGGAAGAGTCGGTAAAGAGGTAGTGTTATACAAGGCTTATACTTAGATGGAACTGTAGGTTTCCCCATTGTCTTTTAAGATTTTCTTGTGGGATGTGTGTTCCCCGGCGCCTTTTCATCACACACCCTGACCTTCTTGAGATTGGCAAAAGATTTGCAGCAGGGAGGTCTTGGGTACAGTTCTTGCATTGGGAGTCCTTTTAGAGCTAAGTCCTGTATCAAGCAACAGTCGGCATTTGGAAAAGTTGGTAAGGAGGGCCACACCGCGTGAGTCAGCATGGGTGTTGGTTGTCTTTTCTTGCCAGGGATGAGGTGTGGGTTTGAGTGGGTGTCCCGTTGCTTGGGTGCTGGATACTGGTTCTTTGGGGTAGGAGGTCAGTCTTGATGCCTAATAGATTAAGAACTGAGGGTGAAGAGTTTTAATAAGGTGGGAAATCTGGATGAGATTTACGAGTGAAGGGATAGTCGGGTTTCTAACAGGGGGACAAGGGGGAAGTATATGGAAGGGGCAGAAAAGGAGAAAAGAGCAAATAAGATTAAAAATAAAAAGAAGAAAAAATAGTGAGAAGATAGGGGAAAAGAGCAAAGGAATGTTAGTTTGCTTGAATGTGTTCCATGAGTAGGCCCTGTAGTATAAATCTGTAAGTCACAGTTGTTGCTTCAGTGATCTGGCTGGTCACGTACTTCAAGTCCTAAAAGAAGGTATAACCTAGAAATAAAGGGTATGTTAAAGAGTTTTATCGAGACCTCTTCATATCGCAAGCTGGGTATGGTATCTCATGTGACTGAGTTCCAAGGTGCCATCTTAGGTTGTCCACCCTTTGTATCCAAGAACGCCTGTGGACAAAAAAGCTGAGAGGTTATTTTAAATATAATAAGATTAAGGCATTAAATTATATTATTTTGAAATGCTTCCATTGGAGTCAGTGATTTCCCATGGTAATCTTTACCTGTAATCCTGTATAAGATCCCTAAGAGATTATTATGGGTCTTTGTAGTAAAAGGCTGGTTACATACTTGTTCTCTCTTTATTGCTGTTTTTGCTGTTGTTAGTTTCTTTATGGTATAATGTGTAGTCAAGAGTTTGTGTTATTCCTCTTTCATGTGATTTGGGCACTACTCCCCAGTATATGTTAACTGTTACAGTGTTTGGAGTTTCTCCCCAGTTAAACCCTGTTATTTGAACATTGAGTATTAGTTGTATATATGGTGTATGTTCTAGGTGCTTCAGAATAATGCTATCATTCTGTGTTTATCTTTCATTTTCTGGCTTACTTTGTTTAACATAATATGTTCTAGGTCCATCCACATTGCTGCAAAGTCCATGATTGTATCATTTCTGACTGCCACGTAGTATTTCATTGTGTAGATACCACATCTTAATGATCCACTCATCTGTTGTTGGGCATCGAGGTTGGTTCCAAGACTTGGTTATTAGACTGAGTGCTGCAATAAATAGTGGGGTGCACACATACTTTGGGATGAATGTCCTTCCGACTTGTCTACCCCTTCTCTTTTTTCCTCAAGTGTAAATTTTGAGCACAAATGGATGTAACTCCCAAGCTAAAATATAATTAATGAAAAAAAATTAAACACCAAGTCCCCTATAAAACAAAGCTACTATTAAAAATATTACTATTTATGTGGTGCTGTGTTATTTTTATGCTTATAATTCTTAGATCGTGTGTTCTTTTCAATGCAATTATTTTCAAAGAAAGAAATAGACCCTTCTGAAGGTGAAATAACTTCCCCAATGTCATATATGTTAAATCCAATCTGTTCTAGACTTCATTTGAAGTTTTCCTGCCTAGGAAGCACAAAGAGAGTGAACTCATTCATTTGTCAGCAGTTGCAAAAAATGGGGAAAGGAGAAGGAATTAGACATGTTTGGTGAAATTTACTTTCTATTCTAAAGTCACATGCAAAAGATATATCACCTTTTAATTTAAAATACAGTCCTTTGCAAGAGAGGACAATAATTACAGGATTTTTTTATTAAAAATATCTAGACTAGGTAAATCCAATTATTTGATTGTGATCAAATTATTGATGATGCCTTGCTACTAACTTTCAGTTAAAGATTTTTCTCCTCCCCTTTGTACATGTTGTGATGACTGAGGGTCACATGCATGCTTAGCTGACATTGGGAGTCACACACTGGTTTTTTGGTATGCACATACAGATTTAGTGTTCACTGAAGATCATACTTTCTTTAGATGTGTTCAATACACACATGGCCACTGGGATCATATTGTTAGCTTCAGTGTATATGCACTTGCAGTGCTCCTACATGTGGTTGCTAGGAGGTACACCATTGGCTGCAATGGTTCTTCAGATATTTCTCAGAGCTACCTGAACTGTGCTTGGTACATGTAGTGTTAGCAGGAATAGAAAATATGGCCTCATACATGCAAGAGATTTAGCCATTGAGTCATCTCCTAGCAACTCTCTATAAACTGATACTTATTTCTACATTTAGGCTGACCCACTGGTACTTGAGGCTTATTTCAGGCTGTAAAGTCAGGGAACACTCTTAATGATACTCAATGAAACAAATAGGGTGCTGAGGATTGAATACAGGTTGACTGCATGCAAGCAAAGTTTCTTCTTAGCTGTATTATCTCTCTAGCTCCTGAAAACTGATTTTTAAAATTAATTTTCCATTAGTGCAAACAACCCTATGTCATATTTTCTTAGTTGTTGCATAATATTAAAGAATTATAGTCTGTTCTCCAATTCCTTCTGATATTTTAATTTCCTGCTATAAATTTAATGGCATTTGATATTCTGGAGCCAGCTTGGTTCCAGGTGGGTTAAAATAATTTCAGGATTCTAGTAATAATTGCAAAAAGGACAAAATAAATGGCTTAATGAATTCCAAATGTGTGTAAGGCATTATAAATGACGATTTATAGCTCCTATTTCGCATCCCTTTCTACTCTCCTCTGATGAAAATGATTATGTAGGTGGCTGGATGATGATCTCTGGGTAAATGAACTCTAGGAGATTTTATCCCCAAGTTGTTGGGAACACGTGGTATTCTGGGGTCTTTCCCCATCCAGCAGAAACTTATCAGGCCTGATGCTATCAGCCAGTTTTGAAATCATTTTCTATTTATCAAATTTTATCAAGGGAATTGAAGAATTGAAGGAGGGAAAATAGCTACTGAAATCCTTGAACAAATGTTTGGTTTTACATAGGACTCTTAATCAGGTACTTGGGATATTCTCTATTTGATGTTTCACAGGACTTGTCTCAATTTATATAATATATTACTTAAAAGTGGTCAGGTTAATAAACATTTAGAAGTTCAAATATGATATAAAATAGGGTCATTTTTAAGACCAAATTTAGATATTGGAACATATCAAATAAGACAACTTAAGCAGAATGAGAGAAGGTATGTATGAGGCGATCTTTACCAGATACTGTTGTAGTTATTTATAAATGAAAGGTTTTTGTGTCCAGAAAAATTTGAGAAATTTATTTTTAAAATGACTTGTGTGGTGGGAATGTTGCAATCATGCTTGTAATTATGGTGCTTAAATAAAGATTTTATAAAAATAAAATAAAATGACTTGTGTTTTTCTATTGCACAATTTTCTGGCACCTTTAATAAAATTAAAATATTACAGAGAAGTGAATATAAGGAATTTCTCAAACACAGTCAAACACTGTCACTTGGCATTTCACCATAGAATATTATAGGGTCCAGAACTACTCAGATCCATTCATTATGTGCCTCTTATCATAGTAACTTTTCATACTATATATTCTATTTTTATTTGGGGTCACACCCAACAGTGTTCAAAAGCTATTATTAGCTCTATATTAATGTGAGATCCCTGGAGGTGCTCAGGGAGGTGCACTTCCAATATGTGGTTTTGGGGATTTGAACTGGGGTCTTCCCAATGAATGACATGTTCTTTTACCCATTTACTCTATCTTAAGACCCCCTTTAAGACTTTTTTGACCAGGACCAGGCTCCCCGATATCCATGTAGAAAAAAAAATTCAGGTTGCTATTCAGTACACCTTTATCATGGTTGGTGCCAAACCTCTACTACAATAAGTTCATGAGAACACTTTTTTTGGTGAAATCATTTCCTCTAAGAGTTTTGTTTACTTTGGAGGCTGATTTTTTTGAAGTTCTGATAGATTCTATTGCTCAATCATCATTATATAATTCACATATAGCAAATACACAATTAGACTTTAGTCCAATTCTTTTTTTTTTTGCTTGTTTTAACTTTGTGTTTTTTTTGGGAGGGGTGGTCACACCCGGCACTTCTCAGGGGTTACTCCTGGCTCTGTGCTCAGAAATTGTTCCTGACAGGCTCGGGAGACCATATGGGATGCTGGGATTTGAACCACAGTCCTTCTGCATGAAAGGCAAACACCCTACCTCCCTGCCAACTTTCTGGGCCCTAGGCTTTAGTCCAATTCTTATATAAGACAGGTGACTAGGCCTGCCAGTGAAGAAAGCTCCCTCTCTTAGATCTCTAACATCATCATCCATAATATAGGGAAGGGTAAGTTAGGTGATGCCAAAACAAATAGAAAAATTCTAAAGTTTTCCACGAGTTTGAGATAATATGTGACTCTAATTTGGCAAAAATAAATACAAAATAATGATTTGGGGTTGAATTAACACAAGGACATATGCAGAGTTTAAATAACTTTCTGAGTCACTCCCAAGTATACAGTACAGGGCATATTGAGAGGCTGTCTACTTTTTGCTGGTGAGACCTCTAATTCAGAACCCTGCAATTAACTGTGAGTCCTATAGTCTAAGAAGTCAAGTGAGAATTGTTAAAGTATGAAGAGTAAAGTGAGGACAATTAAAATGAGATCAGTGCTATTTACTAGATTTTCACAGTAGTTGTCTTCTGACATTAGTTCTTTCTTGGAAGGAGGGGGCTTTTGAAGTAATGCTTAGGAAGTCCAGCGATCACTCTCAGTGTTTCTCAGACAAACTGGCCAGTGTGAGGATAGAGGATTTGGTGCTGCTCAGGCTTCACAGCACCAGTGAGCATCAGGTTCATGCACAGCAGTGTTTGACAACCTTCAGGGCTATAACTAACAGTGCTGGGGAGGTTATATGTAGTGCTGGTAGTTGATCCCAGATTGGGTGTATATATGGTATGTGCCCTAACTCCCCTGCTCTCTCCTAGACCCTGACCTTAGTTCAAAAAAATTTACAGACCTTACAGTGTCTGTAGATGGATAGATCAAATAGGTTTTATTAAGACATAGAATCTGATGGTCAGACATATAAGAAATCAGAACAAACTTTCTCACATTTCTACATGACTCATACTGAAGAAAATTCAGAAACTACACAACTGCTTAAGAATTAGGAATTACATCTCTTTTCTTGTCTTGATTTTGGGCCACACTTGGCTGTATTCAGGAGGTTACTCTCAGCTCTGCACTCAGAAATCACTCTGGACAGGCTTTGGGGACCATACAGAATGCCAAAGATCAAACCTGGGCTGACTGTGTGCAAGTCAAACACCCTACCTACTGTATTATCATTTGGTCCCAGCAGAGTGAAGCGCAGGATCATCATAGAACCAGGACACCAGTGTGTTTGAGGTCCTGGCAAAACTTTTTCTAGGGCCTGTGTTTAGAGAAGATAGGCTATAAAACTATGAGTGCAGGCTCTGTTCTGTCAAGCTAAGAATCTGCATGTGTTTCCCCAGAGTTTCCAGTGTCCTGGATCTGGTATTATCTCCCAGGTCTGTCTCAGCCCTGAGATCATTGACAGAACAAGGATATCCTTTTACCTATCTGTCACCAATAACATACAGCTGATACCTCAAGGAAATACCTTCCACCTCACTTTAGAGCCCCAGTTTACACCCTATAAACTGAACATCTTAGTGTGAGGGGTCTGTAGTTTCCCTGATTTTAACACATCATAAATGCAATAAATATGCAGCAGGATTTAGAAATACTATAATTAAGATATTTTAATTCAAGGGATCCTTTATTGAAAAATATATCTTTGTTTCTAGAGTCCAGATCTCCACTGTGTACATTTCTTCACCTTGTTGCCACTGTTGCTTCTATGCACTCCATTTTTTTTTTATAGGCCTCAGTTTCTTCAAGCTTCAGGTCTAACTGGCAGGGTCCTGTCTATACCCCTGGATACACTAAGAAGCTGCCATATGGCCAGTTCCCAAACATGTCAGCTACCCTCACTTCTCTAAAGTCCTTCTTATATGCAAGCTCAATTGGCTGGATGTGTCAGAGAAATACATTTCCAAGAGCAGCACTTAGAGATGATACCTTGGTCCATGGCATCAGGGTGTTTTTCAAAGAGTTTTCAGAGGATTCTCAGTGAGATTGAGAAAATGTATAGACAGTTAAATGACTCTTCTAAAATTTCCATGATTGATCTTTCTGCCTTCCCTTTTAGGCATTCTTAAGTCATTCTGAAAAATCAACCTCTCAACTAATTTACTTGTGCCCAAGTCCCTTTTTAGGGGCTCACATTTAGCACCCATGAAATTGTATATCTGCCATTTTGAATCTAGCTGGAATTCAGCCCCAGTGTAAAGTCCTTTTTCATTGGATTCAGAAGAGAAAACAATAGCAGGGCCCAAATGGAAGTTACAGTGAAAACCATTGCCCTGGGCATCATGCCCACCCCCTCCCCCAACCTCATACATTCATCTCTGTCTTCTTTTTCAAATTTGATTTTAAATATTTACAGCATCATACATCTTCTCCACCAGATATTACTAATGAACTGTTATTGTCTGCAAAACCTACCCGATGAGTGATGGCCAACTTAAAACGAGCATCAATGTTTTATTCGTAAAATAGAAAGCTAGACACAGAAACTGCTTATGCATTTTTAGGCCTTTCATCATTATTATATTGCCCCTTGAGTGGAAAGAAGACACTTCTAATTAGCAAAATCAAACAGCACTGGAGCTTCCGCATAGCACAGTAAAATTTATGTAAATATTTACATGTTTATATCTGTTTAAAACAATAAACAGATCAAATTTTAGGAAAATTTAATGAATTAGGAAATAGTGAAACATTACATAACTCCTTGGAATAGAAGAAACTTTTTTATATTGACCTTTGCTGCAGAGGGGTCTCCTAGCTGTTTCAGTATTTTTTATTCAAGGTGAAACATGAAAGCCTCCTATATATGACTTGTTCTCCACTCTCCATTTGTCCTACTTTCACTTTTTGCTTATAATTATCACCCATTTGGGGGCATTGACAGGTTCCTTGGCTTTGCTGACAATATAGGGTGCTAAATGGAGATTGGACTCTAAGAATTATAGAGATCAGAGTACATACTTCAGCTGGCCTTTTCATTCTTGACTGGACCTTAGTTTCTTTTTCTTGTAGGTGAAAAAAAGAATGCTTGCTTACTTTGCAAGTTCTAGTATGAGCAGTTCTTCTAGGCCCAGCAGGCATAAATGAACCTTTTCCCTTACCAGCAAACTCTCTTGTTATGGATAGAAGTGCATTCATTTATCATTGTTTATCCCTTGCCAAATGAATCTCCTTATGCCAGGTAGTTCAGTCTATTTGAGAACATAGTATCCAAGTAAGTCAGCAGACTCTTATACTCTGGATTTAGGACTTCTGTTAGTTGTAATGATCTTCTGGAGCATGAGTGCCTGGGAGCTGTCCTTAAAGCAGCAGCTAGCACATCTACAGATAATGTTTGGCTTAGCTGGAATTCAAGAGGTTGAAGACCACACTGACTGAATCATTAAATAACTATCAGACCTGGGGTCAAGCACTGAGATCTTCTTATCAGATTTTTCACCCACTACATGCACTTAGGATAAAATGAATAATTTGAATATTTAAGAGTGAACTTTGAGTCTGGTTGACTGAGTAGGGTGGTGAAAACACAGCTTTATCACCTTCTTATCTGTGTATCTAAGAGAAAGTGTTTATCCTCTATAAACTGTATAAACTCTGCATAGGGAAGCTATAAAATAATATTGCATTATTTTGTTTAGTTTTTTTGTTTGTTTGTTTTGGGGGTCATACCCAGTAGTGTCCATGATTTACTATTGGCTCTTCTCTTGAGGATCAATCCCAGCAGGCTCAGAGGACCATATAGGATGGTGGCAATTGAACCCAGGTCAGACTTTTGCAAGGCAAGCACCCTACTAGCTGTAATATTACTCTGATCCAATAAAAGTTGCATTATAAGCACAATATAGTCACTGTTTCTGTGTCATATTCTGAATGACACATTTGAAAAGAGTCTGCTTCAAATTAGAATGGTTCAGTTTAAACAAAGGAAGAATATGTTAAGTTTCTTTTAACTGGTCCCTTAGTGAGATCATTGCCTAAGACATAGAAACTGATGTCCAATTTTTGGCCTCATCAAGCCTTCTTCCATCTTTATTATTTCATTTTGCTATAGTTTTCTGAAGTAAATATCTCAGTTCTTTCTAGAAGAAAAAAAAATTTTAGCTAGGCTGCCAAAGCACAAAAGAAAGCCTGAGGTATTCTGGGAAAGCAGCAGGAATCTCCAAAAGATAGAGGTATATTCCAAGGGTTATTGTATCCTTTCTTGAGTTGGTAGATTGTATGCACCATCAAACTTGGTAGTTAGAGTGACAGAATAATTGAATGTCTTAAGGACCAGAGCAATTGCACAGTGGTTAAGGCACTTACCTTGATATAATTGACACAGATTTGATTTTGGCATTCTATATGTTTCCCCATGTCTTCCAGAAGTAATTTATAAGCATAGAGCCAAGGAGTCATCCCTGAGCACCACCAAGTATGATTCAAAGCCCAACATAAATAAATATTAAATAACAATGCCTTCTGAGGATATGAGTAAGTTTCAACAATGATTGGAAACTAGACATTGAATTCATCATACTGAATCAATTTTCTCTGTATCCTTAAAATACCAACACAGTATTTGTCTCATATGCATAAACAAGTATCTCCTGACTGAAGGGATAGGAGAAGAAAGAATAGGTGAACTGGCAAATTGTAATCAGAGAGCAATGAGAATCAAAGAATTTGTGTTTAGGAATATATGTCCAGGGGCAGTGCTCTAGGAACATTATTGGGATTCAGGCTGACTATAGTGAAGTCAGCAATATTTTGTTTCTGAGAAGGCACAAGCTCTTGTAAAGATCCAACAACCAGATTGGACAGAAGCTGCAACAATATCTCTAACCCATGGGCCTTCAAGGAGCCACTAATAAGATACAGAAGCAGCTTCAGGACCGGGGTGGGGTGGCGGGAATTATAGGCATTGCTAACCATTGCTTCTTAGACCCAAATCACATTCTTTGTCTCGTTCTTATTGCTGCAGAAACAACACATGTGTTCTGTGTTTCAAGTCTTGGTAAAGGTCAGAGAACTCAGACACATGCAAAAATGGAACATTTAAACAACTACTTAAAGGGAAAATACCAAGAGGATGAAATTAAGAAAGCTTTCCTAGTTTCTCTCTACTTTCATCAAGCCTTTGTTAAATCTGGACTTTCAGAAAGCCTCAGCACTTTCTTTCTCTTTATACCCGCCTTACGAAGTCTTGGTCAATCAATGCCCATTTAGACCAAAAAATACCCAGTTACCACCAACCACAACTCTGCTCTCTATCTGTGCAATTATTTTTTTGTTTGTTTGGTTTTGGTTTTTTGCTTGTTTTTGGGCCACACCCGGCGGTGCTCAGGGGTTACTCCTGGCTGTCTGCTCAGAAATAGCTCCTGGCAGGCACGGGGGACCATATGGGACACCGGGATTCGAACCAACCACCTTAGGTCCTGGATCAGCTGCTTGCAAGGCAAACACCGCTGTGCTATCTCTCCGGGCCCTATCTGTGCCATTCTTAGAGTTCAAAATGTCTCTAATGAGGTACCTATTAGTATCCTTCTATTCTTAGGGAGAAAAAGAGTTTGTTTCATGTTCAAAGGTTCTTTTTTTTTTCACAACCCACACACACACATCTGGTCAGGTCCCATCCCCAGAAGCATTTTATCTGAGCAAAACCCCAATATATATCATTTCCATTCTCAGGAAGCTGGGAAAATTGTGTTCCTATTGTAAAGAACTAGTACCGACAATTTCTGAGTAAAACCCCAATATATATCATTTCCATTCTCAGGAAGCTGGGAAAATTGTGTTCCCATTCTAAAGAACTAGTACCGAAAATTAAGAAGGGAATGTTTGACATGGTTACTATTCAAGGGATATGTCAAGCCTCTGGCATATGGGGACACAGACATCTCTGGGATTCATGGAGGAGACAAGTAAGGGAAGAAAATCAAGGTACTCAGACAGGTCTGCCAATAAACTCTAATAAACCAGTCTCATACATAACTTTATAGAAATTTTGCCACAGCCCCTTTGGGGTTTAATTCTCATGGGTCTTTGATTACAAATCACAAAGGAAATTTTAACTGGGTGGCAGGGCACATACAGTTAATTGAGTCATTTGTTCCGGGGATGTCAGCCTTTGCTGCTATTTCTATTCTGAACACTGACTCATACTGTTAATTTAAACTGTGTGTGTAACCGTGGAGATTTCATTACCTTTGGCGTTCTTTCTTGTCCTAGAAAATCTAATTTCAGAAGAGAGGAAGGTAAAAGAAATACTTCTCTCCCCACCCAAACCTTCCACATATGCACAGGTTACCAGTGGTGTAAAAAAAAAACTCACTAGTGACATTTTCTACCTTGCTGTTCAAGGAAGGGTAGTTCTGGGGATCAACCTCAAAGCATCACACATTCTAGGCTCATCCTCTACCTAGTGAGTTATCTCTCCCAACCCACGTTAGCCTTTTTCTAAGCATATGCCACATGATCCAAATCACTTTTTCACCAGTTTATTCCACAATTATTAATGTTTTTAGTGCCACAAAGTGACTAGAGGCTTAACATGTTATAAGTGATGATGAGAATGATTATTTTAAGATATGCTGAAAATTTGTGTTTGAATTCTGGCTTTCATTTCTAACTATGTGAACTTAAATGAATTACTTGGCCTCTTTTACCTCAATTTATTTATCCATCAAAATGTGTGATTTTTGTAATTATCACTTTATGGCAAAAGGATGACTGCTTTTGATTGTAGATATTTTAATTGTAAATATTAGTGTCTATTCTGTGAAAAGCACTTAAGGCTTTATGTGGTGTGTATTTTATTATGTTGTTATGCTACTACTGGTAAATAAAATCCAATAGAGTCACTGATATTTAGTCTTTGATGTCACCCAAATGCACTAAGAAGAGTTCCAGAAACTCTGTCGTTTGGGATCCCTGGTATTGCAACAATACGTAACCTTCATTGCAAAATGCGCATTGCACTGCATGCGCACTGTTAAAGCATATTATCCCTGCTAAGCACTGTGGCTAAGTGTGCAAATACCACACCCAGATATCAATCCCCTAGAGAGCACTACTACACAGCACATATAATGTCCAGGTTACAACAACAACAACAACAGAAGAGGGGGTAATCTGCCTCTTTTTAAAAACTGTTCTTTCATTTATTTTTAAACACTTCTTTTTTGTTTATTTTTAAATTAATATCTTTATTTAAACACCTTGATTACAAACATGATTGTGGTTGGGTTTCAGTCATGTAAAGAACACCTCCTGTCACCAGTGCAACATTTCCATCACCAATGTCCCATATCTCGCTCCTCCCTATCCCACCTCCGTCTCTACTCTAGACAGGCTTTCTATTTCCTCATTCATTCACATTGTTATGATAGTTCTCATTGTAGTTATTTCTCTAACTACACTCATCACTCTTTGTGAAGAGCTTCATGTAGTGAGCTGGAACTTCCAGCCCTCCTCTCTTTTGTCTCTGAAAATTATTGCAAGAATGTCTTTTATTTTTCTTAAAACCCATAGATGAGTGAGACTATTCTGAGTCTATCTTCCTCTGACTTATTTCACTCAGCATAATAGATTCCATATGCATCCATGTATAGGAAAATTTCATGACTTCATCTCTCCTGACAACTGATAATATTCCATTGTGTATATGTACCACAGTTTCTTTAGCCTTTCATCAGTTGAAGAGCATCTTGGTTGTTTCCAAAGTCTGGCTATTGTAAGTAGTGCTGCAATAAATATAGGTGTGAAGAAGGAATTTTTGTATTGTATTTTTGTGTTCCTAGGGTCTATCCCTAGGAATGGTATAGCTGGATCATATGGGAGCTCAGTTTCCAGTTTTTGGAGAAATCTCTATATCGCTTCCCATAATTATAGTCTCTAATTTCTTTGTGTATGTGCAGAGGAGTATGCTCTAGAGGTGTTTTGGGACCTGAAGGCCATGTGCAGCAATACTGGGCAACATAGACCTACATCTGGCAATTTTCATGGGACCATGTGTAGTCAGAGACAGAATTCAGCACTTTCAATGTGGAAAATATTGTCTCAATTCCTTTGAACTATCTCTCTGGCTCTGATATTTTATCTCTTTTATATTAACTTACCAAATAGGTTATGCCAGGGCTATCATACTGAGTTAAGACCTTGTTTTATATTCAGCCAAACTACATCCCTATACTACTCAGCACCACATGGTTATCTGAGCACAGAATCAAAACTAGCTCCTGACCAAGTCCCGCTATGGTCTAATCTACTGCCTCTGCCCTCCGTCCCACCACACACAAAGGAAAAAAAAAGTGAGAAACCAAACTGGAAAGCATTTTTTCCCTATATAACTTCATATGATGTAGTTTATAGTTGCTATGGAGTTGAGAATTTAACCCCACTTTCCCACTTACTAAGTTGTTGGTCTCGGACAAGTTATTGAACTTCTTAAATCTGAATTCACTCAAATCTGTAATCAAACTATTTAATAAGAAAATCTCTGATGATTATGAGAATTAAATGGGATAATACAAATAAGTGAATTTGTATGGTCTTTGGGGCATATTGAAGACTCATTTTGTGTTAAAATCTTATTAGAGGGATCATTTAACAGGGGTATGGATAAAAGCTTATTGAAGAAGTCTGGAACCTGAAAAAGGCCATCTGCTCTTTTCTGAATGCTGATTCTGCTAAAACAACTATAAATACAAGAAACACAAGTTAATTGTGATTATGGGTTCTGCTTCAAAAGCTCATCTATGGTACAAACTTAGATTGGGCAATATTGTCCAAACCAAAAAAATGCAGTGAACACTTTTAGATTATGTCCCTCCCTTTTTCCATAGAACCTAAAGTGACGAGCAGTCAGAGATGGCTTTTCATGGTTGTTCTAGTCTTAGGCAGATCTGCCACAAGAAGACTGTGTCCCATATCACCCTCCACAGTCAAGTATGTGCTCACATGTGGTCTACAGAATTAACAGACCAGCTCTACTTGCTGAACTAATAACCACTAAAAATTTAAAAGCTTTCTTGATCCTTGAAGCAATGGTACCAGAATCTGAGTACACCAGAGATTTCTGCTGATGAAAACATACCAGTCACAGTGCTGTGTTTTGCTCTGAATACTCATAATAAAGTTCAAGTAGAAGTTAGCAAAGGTCCAATTTTTTCCCTATACAGTTTCATTCTCCTTCCTTAAATAAAATTTTACTCAGATACCCCCTTTTTCACAGCAATTAAGAATCCTTGATTATTAGATATAACCCCAAATTAATGGAACACACTAAGTGAAAACATGGATTGGAGAGATATTTCAGTAGTAAAGGAAAATGTAAGAACATGTAAGAACCAAGTTCAAACCTTGACACCACACATCACTCTTTCTCTTCCCAGCCTTACCTGGGGAGAAGTCATTGAGTATTTGGAGTGCTAGGCCAAAGAGGCTCTGTATCCTCAGGCCTGCCATTAAGCCATTGACTGAGTTGGCCAAATATCACTGGGGGTAACAATGAGCTCCATGAATACTGCTTGGAAGAACCTCCAAAATTAGTATGTGATGTATTAAGCACTTAGAGCTTATATTGATAGCCCAACAATGCACTGGTACTGTTCTCATTTTCCAGACAAAGAAACTAGATTAGACAGAAGTAAGTTGTGTTCTGTCCAACAGTCAGAGATGGAGTTGAGATTAGAATCACTGCAGGTATCACTCCAGAGTCTTGTGCCACCTGGGGCTCAGCAATGACCTCAATTCTAGACAGTCATACTGGGCTCAAATGCTGTTGGAACAGACCCCTTCATATGATCTGCCACTATCGATTTTTCAAGATACTTAATGTCCTAAAATATTTAAATGTCAGTGAGACCTTGTAAGGTGTTGACGAATATCTAAGGGTAACTAAAACTGCCTAAGCATGCTGTTTTCTTGCTGCCAACCTCTGCATTAGCCCCTTGACTGCAATTAGCCCATAAAAGCCAATAGAAATAAAGCCCGAAGAATTTCAGTTCTGTTTAGCTTTCCACAAAAGCTTTCTCTCCAGGAGCCTACCCCCAGCTTAATAGCAAGAAAATCTTTAAACCAGCACTTTTGAGGACTTCTCTTCTTGATTTACTATTCAAAAAAAAAAAATCAAAATCCTATAAACTTTCAAAGGGGGGGCTCTAAAGACAAGTAAACAGATTAATGGAGCTGTGTTTTTATTTATTTTTTTTTTTTTACAGTTTGTGTTTAGGTTGAGATCTAAAGGAGATTTTATATCCTCAAGAAAAGTGAAGTTACCCTCCAAGCTATTATCTGACATTTAACCAATTTTGAGTCTTTCTGGGCTTATCTGGGATATAACTACAGATTGTTCATTGTCAAGGAAAAGATTTTTGCCCCTAGAATTGTATATGTATATCTCTCAGAGAATCCTCATAAGAAAAAAGATCAATGAAAAAAGGCTGTGTGCTCATTCACTCCTGTTGGATCATAGGTTCTCTCCAGCTGATTCAGGGTTCCAGGAAAGTTACAAATGTTAAGAAACTTACAAATAACTTCTCAGTGATTGGAGGGAGATTAAATTTGGCTCACAAAATATACTGAAGAGGGTCAGACTTAAACACCAAACCCAAAGTCAACAACAACAGAATGGATACCACTTGACAGCAAGCTATACACAAAAGGGGACCTGTTACACTAGCATTCCAGGAGGCAAGGGGCGGGAGGGAGGGGCGGTATGGGATGCAGAGGTGTAGGGAGGACAACATTGGTGTTGGCAATGGCACTAATTTATTGTCACTATGTACCTTAAATATTTCTGTGAAGGATTTGTAATTCACTTTGGTCACAATAAAAATTATTTAAAGAAAGATATACTGATGAGGGTATCTGATACTATGAACCCAGAATCAATCTCTGGAATCCATATCATCTCCTGAGACCACAAAGAGGGTTTCCTTAATGAAAAGCAAAGAGTCAACCCTAAGCATTTTTAGGTGTGATCCAAAAACAAAACAAAAAAAAAACAAGTAAAAAATATACTGATTAATTGATACTTCATTCCCAAAGTTTTGTATGAGTTCTATATCTATTCTTGTGTTACTAGTAATGGTATGGTATATGTCCTAATTTCCTACAAGCATAAAAACATAATTGTCTTTATAATCTTCTGATATTCAACTATTATCACATTCTACTCAACCATCATATGAGTTCTTATAATTTCTAAAATACAGTAGTGTTTTAAAAGAAAGCTCTGAAATGAAACGATTTCTTAAATTTTAAATGAAAGATTGATAATTTCCATGCATATTTTCCCAATATTTTGGATAGGCCACAGAACCAAAAGATACTGTATGAACAAATATGATGAATAATTTAAGGGCCATATCACAGATAAATCCCATAGCACAGTGTCTGACCCATAATACTTGCCAAGACATGGCAAGTAATATTTTTCTTTTGGCCATGGGTAAAAAATTTTTGCCAGAGATGAGCTTGTTTCTTCCATAAAATTTTATGTCAAGAAAATTATGATGATGAAGAGGCTGGAGAGATAGCATGAAGGTAAGGCGTTTGCCTTGCATGCAGAAGGACAGTGGTTCAAATCCCGGCATCCCATACTGCCCCCCCGTGTCTGCCTGGAGTGATTTCTGAGTGTAGAGTCAGGAGTAGTAACCCTGAGCACTGCTGGGTGTGACCCAAAAACAAACAAAAAAATTATGATGATTTATTTGTGGCATCCAAAGACATGTACAAACCTATTAAGAACTAGACAGCTGTTGTTGCAAATGGAATCTATATAAAGATTTCCATTGAGGGGTTCCTCTTATAGCTCCCAAAGGGTCAGTATCTAATCTGAATGCCATCTATGAAGCATCAATACCCCTAACGTATGTAATAAGAAATTAAAAACTTTTATTCACTTTTAATAATATGAGTATAAAGGAAAAATATTGAGTAAAAATACATGATCACATGTATTGTAATAAAAATTCCTTATGTCAGATAGATAAGATTAGGAAAAACATTTTGAGTCAGATTCTCATCTTAGGTGTAATACTATCCACATTTGGGTTCTAGAACTGTTTCATCAGTCTTCAATAAAAGGAAAAGGAATAATGTTCTACAGACTTCCTTTTTTAAATAAGAGTTCTTCCCCAATAGAAGTTTTATCTAGTGCTACTTAACCAGAAATCCACAGGCTTCATTTTTGATAAAAACTGTTAGTACTGCAGCTTCAAGATTATAAAAGCATCTGGTTATTAGAAGATACTGAGTCCCTGTCACACAGGTAAAGGCACATCATCTCAACTTAATTGGGTCTTCCTTTTACCCTTGGCAAGTTCTGGTGATTTGGGGAAAAGTAAGTAGTTTTAAAACAAAATATTTTCTTGAATCAGGAAGAAAATACATATCAGAATAAGAAGGATCAGTGATTGGTAAATATTCTTAGTGGAAGTGATTTCAGTAATCTTTTTCACCCTTTCATTCTTCCCCTTTCCGAGTGACTTCACTGCTTCTCAAAGAAGAAATGGCATCTGTTGCTTCTCTTAACTACATGGCTGGATCTCAAAATTATTTGAAACTTTAATCTTACTGGAAAGTAGGGCAGTAATTGAAGTTCAAATGAGACTTCCTGAAGATGCTAAGTTGAAGGTCAGCACCAATGACCTGACCTGATGTAAATCCATGTCAGAACAGACAGGCCAAATGACACACAAACTCACTGAAGATACCTAAATGACCCCAAACAGAGCAGAAAAGTCCATCACCACATAGTCAAACTGCTCACTTGCTGAATCATATGTAAGTAGAAATTAGTTCTTTCATGTCACCAATGAATTAAGAGGGAAAGCTTTTTATGAGGCAATTATAATGATCAAAAATTTGTATAACTAACAAAAATGTAAAAACACCAGAAAGGAATAGCTGGATAATATAATGGTGTTTTATATAGTGTGATAGCTATTTCATTTGGAAATTTCAGTATCTCCTTCCTAGTCACACTTCAAAATTATTTTAAGGAAATATTAAATATTTTAATTTAGAATCCTCAATTTGAAATAATTCCTCTATCACCAAGAAATTATGATCAAGAGGGGGAGCAGAGTGGAAATGATAAGGGTGACTTCTAGTGACATCACTAGTTTCTGGGTAGATAAGCGAACAATGGTCAAGTTGGCAAAAGAAAACATGCTGATATGCTTTTGTGTGGTCATCCTCATGGAACTAAAACCAAAACAATTGCATTCTTCACTAAATATATAATCTTCCACAAAGGCTAAGAAAAGTATATCCAAATCCATTTTTTTTTCATTGCCAGAATTACGTATCTTGATTTTGGATGTTAGTCATATTTTGAGACCGTGTACATACGGTCTGCCTGATAACCTATCTATACACTATCACCTTGCTCACATTAGTAAAATTAATGTAAATTCCAGGGAAGGAGACATCAGAAGGAAGCATTTATAACATATTCATTGAAATACTTCCTATAATCTATTATCTGTATAACTCCTATTGATCCTAAAAATGCTTATGTGTTCTGTTAGGATTGGGCTTCTTGGTGATATTGATCAAGGAGATTTCTTTGTGAAAAGCTACATTGATTAGTCTCCTGACAAGCTGTTAAGGCCACTTGAAAGCTGTCACTGGTAAAACTGGCAGTTAGAAGTATAGGGCTTGCCCATAATGTCTTTCTGAAGGGAGGCTGAATGGAAGACAGATGAATGCAGCCTACATTGTATGCACAGGTAAACACCCAGTGATCCATCTCAAGTGATCCAACTATACCTTTTCCATAGAGATAGTTTTTAACATCCAGGCAATGAAATAACCCTCCACCACCCTTAAATAGCATTTTGTATAAAAATGCATCTAAAATGCAAAACAAAAATGAGACAGTTTTGGTTACTTGAGCAGACTTACCCAAGTACACCACTGACAAAGCTCTTCTATGTAGCTACTATTTAGGATGGTAACTGCCAAAAAAACAAACTCTGAATTGTCATGAGGACAATAAATATGCCTTTGTAGGAAAGAATGCAATATAAGATCAGCGGACTTAGAATAATGGGGTCCACCACAACTGACAAAAGCACAAGAAATTAAAAACTTTTATTCACTTTTAATAATATGAGTATACTGTTCACCAGCACACACAAAAATTACTCAACAATTCCCATTTTTTTTTTACAACAAACGTTAATAGTTTGCACAGCCCAAAGAAAATAAACAGTATGTAAATGCCACCTCACAAGATCTAAGCAAGTGTCTTTTTAAATGGAGGAGGGAGTGTCAAAGGGGTAGCAGTAATGCTGGTATGGGTCTGCCATTGACTAGAGTAGCTTGTTCTGGGGCACAGTTTTACAAACATTTTTTTCTGAATTGGCCTTCAGAAGCCAAGTGACTGACTGCTGGAATACTATAAAGCTTATCTGACAAATCCCAGAAAACAAACCTCTGAGTTATGTGGGACAGAAACTGATCAGGCTAGTTGTCTCTAAGGTTTATGTCATATGATCACTAATTCAATAAAGTAGTCACTCTTTCAACACTGTGTTAAAATAGTTTAGGTTGCTCATCTACAAGTAATGGATTTGGTCCTGATTCTGTCACTCACTAGCAATGTGACATTGAGCAGGTCAGGCACCTTTGTGAGCCTCTGCTTTGGAGATTAAATGAGAGAACAATCATGCAAGTCCTTTGCTATTTGCAGATAATAGACAAATGCTGCTTAGTAATATGATCTGATTACTAACACCTGTTAAGCTTCAGCCTAGTCCTATTATTAGGGATACGTTTTATCTTTAAAACATAGGTATTATAATAAACTGTACACTTAAGCTGAAATGGGACAAAAAGAAAATAAAGTGAGCAATTGAGTTAAAACTAAAAATACTATAGAGATTATTTTGCTGCTATCTGGTGCTAACAACAAAGATAAATAAATTCAGAGCTAATGAGTCTGTAATTTTGTTTTGATCAGAGGGTTGTCAATTGCCTTAACATAGGTGCTAATGGGAGCACTTAATCCTTACCCCCCTATGACCTGAATTTCTAGTCTATATATCTTTAGGAAGAGTTTTCCCTGACACCAGGTTGATCTTTATCCTTGAATAGTGCTTTTGTTCCCTTTATTTAAAAATTCCTTTATTTAAACACTGTGCTTACAGAATTGTTCATGATTGAGTTTCAATCATACAATGTATATCACTCTTCACCTTTGTACTTTTTATGCCACCAATGTCCTATTTGTTTGCTCCCTTCCCCTCTGCCTGTCTCTGGGGCAAACATTTTACTTCTCTCCTTTCTCTCTCTCTTTCTCTCTCTTTCCTTTTTTTATTTCAGACACTATGGTTTGCGCTATTGTTAAGGAAGGAATACCATGTAAGAGTGCTGGGTATGCTTATGGTACCCAGTTCTTGTCCAGAGTGATCATTTCCAACTATCATTGTTATAGTGGAGTAAAACCTCTTGTCTATAATGAGTTAATGCTCAAGAGACTATTCTGTTCCCATTGTGTAGCAGAGAAAGCTTATCTTAGCAGTTAGTTGCTCAAGATCAAATAGATTGTACCAGAAAAATTCATTAAAATCCAGGCATTCCTTCTCTAAGTCATAGATGAAGTTACTAGGGATATGAATCACAGTGGGACTTGACTGAATATAAAAAAAGAAAAATCATTGGAATCCAAAACTAAGAGTTACAAGATCTTTCCTGTCACCACCAGAGACTTAACTATTTTACAAAGCATTTATTATCTTATAATAAAAACTGCCAATACTTATTAATATACATTTATATATCTTTAAACTTATAAATTGGTGAGCATGTGAAGCCTAGAGCAAAAGAGACTCCTCTTGTCAACACAATGTTAAGTTTCCATTTAAGGCTAACAAGACTAAGTTTTATTGCAAACTCTCATGGCTCTCTCAAGGCTTTCAAGAGTATTAGAAACCATAAACATGGCCCGGACACCTGACCATAGCAGATATCTTGTTAGGGCCAAGATAGCAGGAACTGTGGAAAGTCCCCTAGACATAGCCAATCAGATTAAAGGATAACAGAACTAGCTTTTTGTGCAAAACCCTATATAAGCTGGTCACTATCCCATGGGCCAGGTGGGAGCCACCTCCTGTGAGAGGTGACTCTGATTGATCAGCTTAGAGCTTGCTGGTTAGATGGAAATAATTATTGAAATAAATTATAATAGATTAAATAATTATTTCATTTGCATAGAATTATCCTTTGACTCTAACAGGCCCACGCTTGGAAGTGCTCAGAGATAAAATATTCCTCCCTGACTTTTTTATGGGCATCATTCTCAAGCAGTGCTCAGGAGATTAGTCAGTACCAGGGATTCACACAGGTATATCGAATGTAAAACATGACCTCAGCCCTTCTTTTTCTTTGTGTGTTTCACAAATAGGTTTTGATGATAAAATAAAAGAGCTTTAATTTCAGTAGGATAGATCCCATAGAAATAAAAATTATGCATATTCTACATTAACTTACTCTTAATTAATTTAGTCAAACTGGAAAAATACAATTCAACTGAATGAAAAAAATTATATTTTTAACATAAAGTAATAAAATCTTAGCTTCACAGAAGAATTTTTAAAGTTAGGAGGAAAATTAACTTGTTCTAGTTTAAACAATAAAATTTCAGAATCACACAGTCAAGAAGGAAAAAGGAGAAAAAGCCAAGTAAGCTGAGACAGTGGAAACTAGAAAATAAGTGAAAAATGTTAAAAATACAGGAGTATTGAGGTTTTGTTCCGAAGTGAAAGATATGATGTCCTTATATCCTCACAAAATCTTAATACAATTTATTTAATTTTTGACACTTTCCATATGACAATTATTTGGTAGAAAGAGGCTGGTGGCTGAGAGTAATTAAAAAATGCCCTGTCAGTCTGGCCTCAAGGTGGACAATGGACTTCCCAAGGTAAACTTGGACACATTTGGCTAGTTTTAAGTGCTGCTCAGAATTTGAATTAAAAATGAAAACCAATCCAAACCTTAAACTCATAAACTTGATCAATTGTAGTTCACAAAGCATCTAAAGAAAGGAAATTTTTGACCAACTGATCAAAGCAGCACTCAGAATGGAACCACTGATTGAATATTGACCTTAGCAGGCACTGTAATTGCATCTTATTGGCAAATCATTACTAGTTTACCTTAGTGATAGAAATCACAGATTGAAATTACAGAGGGACTTACTTCTCTGGATCAAGTAAATAACTCACAGACACAAAGTTCTATTAGCTTTTAAAACATGGTATAGGTATAAGGGACTGGGCCAAAATTGCCAAAGAAAATAAGAAGTTCTCTTACCATGCCTCTCTGGAACAGAAAGAAATACTATATTCCTACTGCTCATGTTCTTCTAAAAAATACAACTCTAGTCATATCTCCTACAACTTTAATTTTTTTATTTAAATCATTGTGACTTACAAAACTAATTATAATTGGGTTTTAGATATACAATGTTTCATACCTCC
The DNA here is from genome assembly GCF_024139225.1 of Suncus etruscus. Lineage (NCBI taxonomy): Eukaryota > Metazoa > Chordata > Mammalia > Eulipotyphla > Soricidae > Suncus > Suncus etruscus. The sequence goes on from NC_064861.1 coordinate 46,017,073, forward strand.
AATGTCAACTTTTCTCCACCAATGTTCCAGAGTTTATCCCGTGCCATCACCAACACCAGTACCCACTGCCCCAGCCTGCCAGTATAACAGGCTCTTTTTTAATTTTCATTGCTAAAGTTTGGGCCTGATATTTTATTTTATGTTGACTCTGGCTTCAACTCTAACTTAGAACATAGCATTCAACCGTATCTCCTACCAATTTAACTTTCCAATTCTCAATCTATACACATTACTCTATTTCATTCTGATACAATATCATCTAGTTGCTCTAGAAAGGCAGATTTGAACAAAATCACATGCATCATTGTGAAACATTAATTTTCACAGTAAAGTAGATGTTATTAATATTTTCCACTCCAGAGATGAGAATTACAAGAATTTTAAAATGGTCCCCTGAGTCTTGTCAGATGTGATTCCAGAAGATAGAGCCCTAAACCACTTTTGGCTGTGGTTCAAAAACCAAAACAAGGAAAAAAAAAGTTAAAAAAAAAAAAAAAGAACAGCAAAAAGAAAATAAATGTAAAAATTAAGATTTACAGAGTAAGAGTAAATGAAGATGTTTTCACATACCTTAGATCCTGACAGGAGATTATGCATTCTCGCAATCTCACAATCAACTTTTCACTCTACTGCCTGTGGGACTTGAAACAGTTGTTTTCAAAGTGTCAGAGAATATCTTTTTGGTAGTCTAAATTAAACAGTATCTATCATAACTGATCACCTTGGTTTGCTTTAAAAGGTCAATCCTGTAATCTATAGTTATTCTAACAAGAATTATAGAGACATATAGTATGCCTCCTATATATGTTATATGGTTTTAAAATCCAAGAAGAAAGACTGTCATTAGGAATCAAATCCATTTTCTCATTTCTGCCATCAATATTGCCTTGAAAAGAACTTTAATAAATACATAGTCTCAATTCAAACATCTCCAATGACAGGAAAACGCTGAAACGCAGTTCTCCATTGAAGTCATTTTTGTAATTAGATTTTTATTTGATAAATAAAATATAATTTTGAATTTTTAAATATTGAAATTAGTGACATGGTAAATATTTGCTGCTCAAGAATATTATGGAAAAATGGCATCTACTAAGCTGTATTACATGAAATATATGAAACAATCACAGTGATTAAATATGAAATATATGAATAATAAATAAATATTAGTAATAATTATTAACAATAAATAAATATATGAAAGTCAATGTTAAAATAGCAAATCACTCGGCTTGCAGGCTCTACTTGCATCATTCTAGTGTAAAAACATTCATGAAACATCTTTGCACTGAAAATAATATGCATGTCAACCACAAACTAATTTTTATTTTATTTAAACACAACATTACAAAATTGTTCATAATACAGCTGTTTTTTCACAGTTACAAAGTTGTTTATGATAGATTTTCTGTCATATAATGTACAATACCCATCACCAGTTCACATTTCCTGCCACCAATGTCCCCAGTTACTCTCCCCCCTCCTTCTTGCCTACTTCTGCAGGAAAATATTTTTTCTCTCTTTCTCTCTTGATTTCTCTTTCCCTTCCTGTTTCTCCTTTTTCAGACACTGAACCAAAAACTATTTTTTCTTTTGTTTCACTAGAATAAAACTGGCTAAATGTAACTGAAAGGTCACTTTGAATTTTCACAGAAGGTGAAGCTCCTCAAGTTTATGCTCTTTTCTTTGAGCCATTATCCACTCAGTACATATTTGAAAGTGTAGCAGGTCAGCCCCTGAAGAGGTTGACTGATGGAGGGATGGAGAATGAGGCCCTTTTCTTCCAGCTCGGAGCACGCGTCTGCCACCCTGTCTAGCCCACGGTTCTGAGGTGAAACGGCGGGTAAACAGCTCGCAGACAATCAGGCTCGTGGAAATATTTGCTTTATTCGGATGGACAAAACTGAAGTCCAAAGACTCAGATTCAGTTCCAGCCAGCAAAAAGCCCTTGCCTTCCACAGACCCTTGCTCTTATAGTCCAGAGTCAGGTCCCACCCAATGGTGGGATCAGATACCAACCAATGGTGGAAGCAGAATCAGGTCCTACCCTAGGGTGGGGGCAGAATGCCAGGTCACACCCTAGGGTAGGGCACAATCACCTAATCAGATTAGGGTGAGCAACATAGTAATCCCCCAAAATATTTACATACACAACAATTCCCCCTTTTGTTTTTAGTAAACAAACAATATTGTCTACAATTATTAAAAGAAAAATTAGTCACTAATAAAAGAGCAGCTGTTTGCATAAGCGCATCACAGGAAAATGTAAAGAAAAACTTCTAACCTAAGCACAGGGTGTCTAAAACCAGAAACATGTATCAAGGAATCAGCTACAAGCTCCTGACAAGATAAATCTAAGACGTACATAGATCTTTCGAAGAGACACCAGAAAGGTTGTGTAGCAGGCAAGGAGAAGCACCTTTTCTTTATTTGTTGTTGTTGTTGTTGGTTTTTGGGTCACACCTGGCAGTGCTCAGGAGTTACTCCTGACTCCACGTTCAGAAATCGCTCCTGGCAGATACCGGCATTTGAACCAATGACCTTCTGCATGAAAGGCCAACGCCTCACCTCCATGCTATATCTCCAGCTCCATTTTCATTCAAGTTCAGGTAGACCAGAAAGCCCATCTTTGAGGGCATTGAACTAGGCCTTTATTTCAGAAGAAGAGGCTCATACACCCTCTGCACAGTGGGGAGCCACTGCAATGATGATCAATAGGTATCTGAACTTAGTCCAAGTTCTTAATCCTGTCTGAAGTCCATAAGATGTCTGAAATTGATGTTGACTATTTATAGATGGGAGCTTAAGTCACAAACCAAAACAAAATGTTTAAGGCAGAGACCCTCCCTGTGTAAATAAACAACTTGAGGGCCCATCCAAAATGGATGGAACCTTCTATAAACCTAGTATTTTGCCTATGATGCGCCCAGCAAAAAACCCTGAGAACAGACAAAAATATCATTTAGGAAATTATAGACAATAATATCTAACTCACAAACCTAAAGTCAAGAAAGCAAAACATTAATGTAATACAACATCGATTCCTAATATTAAAAACTAAAATAGAAAAACATTAATTACAATAGTCAAAAGAAGTGTAGTACCAAATATAACTTCAAAGGATTACAGTTATAGGAAAAACAACAGATGAAATTTCTACAGAGTTCAATACCAATCTGTAAATATGAGGGGTCTGGAACTCCAAAAAGACCGGTAGAAGACACTTGATGGGTCTGGAAAAGCAGGTTGAAGCCTTGTACAGGAGATAACATCAAGCTGAATAAAGAAGGAAGGCCAGTACAGTCATCCATGTGTTGGGGCATCCCCAAGCGTTACATCATTACATCATAAGTTGGTTGGGCTTCTGTATTTCCTTTGGGATCGGTGCAATCTTGGGGTAGCCATTGTAGAAACGGTCAACAATAGCATTGTGTATGTGGATGGAAAACCAGAAATTCAGATAGCACAGTTTAACTGGGATCCAGAGACCGTGGGTCTTGTCCATGGATCTTTTCTCTGGGGTTACATTGTGACACAAATTCCAGGTGGCTTCATTTCCAACAAGTTTGCAGCATATATGGTGTAAAACTCCAACAGTCACGGATTTCTTCTTCCAGCCGAGATCAGGAAGCTTGTAGTTGTGGGTGAAGGAGATGGGTTGCACATGTGAAATCCTGAAAATTAAAATGTTAAGGACTAGGAAGAGAGAAGGAAGGATAAGGAAGACTAATTTGGGGAAGATAAAGTTAGGAAAAAGGAAACTATATACAAAATATGCAGAACAGACAGACACTAAACAAGACATACATACACAGACTTCACAAAAAATATGGCCATAACACTCACTCATACTAAAAAATATTTGTTGGAAAGGATCCAAAATAGAGCAAAAAAAAAGAGAATTCAGCTGAATCAACTAAAAGCTCCTTTAAATGTAATAGCCGGCAATTGTTTAGATAAATCATTTCAAATTCACTAAATTTTTTTTTTTTTTGCCTAGCAGATCTGAAAGAGAATTTCATGCGTAATACAAACATGGACAACTCTACTATACGTGTATATCAGTATATATACAAAGTTATTGTATAACAGTAACTTTATGATAATCAATCATAGGCAAGAAGCACTGTGAAGAAAGTCCACCTAAAATTATCATTATGTCAGCGTCTTAAAACCTAAATTGAGGGAAATAAAGCAATGATGTTAAAATAAAAAGAGTGAAAGTCGTTAAATGAGTATACCTAGAAAGAAAAACAACATTAATATGATGAGAAATTTCTCTTTCAGGTGAACCTTGACTAAATTAATTTGTAAAATTTCATGATTAACTGAGACCTAGAGCAATAATGAAATTAAGACATAAATCCATCCTACAAGGAAACACATTGGGGATTCATGATTTTCAATCTATATTCATTGATCATGCCTGTGGAAAGAATCCTAGAGCATTAATAGCAACTGATAAGGAAGTAAAATGATTATCTGGTGTTCATTGTAGATCTCTAAGAAGTATAAAACAGGATGTATGCTGCTGTGGATTTCACCAATGTATTAGGGACTTTTTTGATCTTCTTGTCATCAAAATTGATCCAGTGTTGTTTTGCAGCAATTTTACAGTATGAAGTACAGTGTCCATAGTGAACTTTACCATAATGGTTTGACACCGATGATAAGTTGTATTTCTTAATCTTGCTTTTATTATCTGAAGTGAATTCCTCTAAATTGAGGTCTTCTAAAGGAAAATCTACATAAGTATGCAATTTTTTCATTTGTTTGCCATCAAAAGCAAAACGTTTCAAGTGTATTATAAGTACTGGTGGCAGTTTCCATAAATACGTTTTCTTTATAAAATCCCTTCTATTTTTGCAACTGTTGCACAGAACTTTGTTGTCATTTCTTAATTCTTCTTCCTTAAAAAATTCAGAGAGGCATTCCTGTAATGTACATTTATCTGTAGATGTAACAGCCAAAGACAAATGAACAAATGTCTCATAAACCTCAGACTTTTGGTGGCAAGTGAGACACTGGAGTATAGATTTGAATTGTCCTTGAAAGAGATCATAAATAATAGATTTATGAGCCTTTTGGTGTTCTGGACTAAATTGTTCATAATTTTCATTTCCCATGAGATGTGTAGTTTTGTCTGTCATTAGATTTACAGTAAGCAAGTCCTGATGTAATCCCTCTATTAGGAACATCAGTAGTTCGTGAGGATCTTGCTGATTGTGTCCAGCAAACTGGTCATTAAGTAAACCAATTGTTACTTTGAAGCTTTCAGGGTTAATATATCTATGAAATCCATTTCCCATGGTTTTGATGAGCCGACCAAATTCTTCGGCTAATTTACCTTCATGCCCCATCGGATTTTTCTTGTTAATATCCTTTTTATAATGATCTTTATAAAAATACTGAGTTAAGTCTGAAATATTATACAAGCATTGCAATATTGAGTTCATGTAGCAAGAGTTTCCTATATTTTGGAGTCCAGTTAAGACAGGTTCCTGTCTTTCCTTTTGCATCTCGGAGTGTAAGGGTTTATCACTACCATCAGTCTCACTCATTGTATGGTGTGTGACAGCTAAATCGTTCCCTGCCCCAGAGACCTTAGTAATATTACTGCTGTTAGTGTCTGAAGTATTCTGTTTTTTCTCTGAAGGGGAGTTTGTAGTCTGAACCTGATCATTTGTGCTAGCCCGATTTCTAACAAGACGTAATGGAACCCAAAATTTCTTGGGAGGGTCATCATTTATAGAAACATAGGCATAACCCCTTCCTCTTAGGAGAAGATAGCCAGCTATCCATTTTTCATCCTCCTTGATCCAAATAGGTTTATGGGTTGTTTCTTGTCTCTGAATATCTTCTTTAAAATGTCTTTCCGCTGCAGTGTAGCTTTCCCCTTGGGGTAAGTTAAAGTAATTTAGTGTGATAAGAGTCAAAGATAGCAAATCCGTTGGTGGTAAACCTCTTTTTCTATTTTTTTGCAATTGAGTTTTTAAGGTTCTGTGAGTCCTTTCTACAATGGCCTGTCCCCTACAATTGTAAGGAATTCCTCTGAGATGTCTTATCTGCCATTCTATACAAAAAAATTCAAAAGTTTTGCTAACATAGGCTGGCCCATTATCAGTTTTTATAGAATATGGAATACCCATCACAGAGAAACATTGTAAAAGAAAACTACAAGCAGCCTTAGATTTTTGAGAAGACATGGGAATTGCCCACATAAACCGAGAATAAGTGTCCACCACAACATGAAGATAAGGTTTCCTTGGAAATAAATCTGTTTGAGTTCTTTCCATTTGCCAAAGTTCGTTAGATTGTAAGCCTCTTGGGTTTGCTCCTGCTATGTGAGTCTTTTTTGTTAACGGTGCACATACGTTGCAGTTTTCTACAATTTCTCTAGCTTGCCTCCATGGAATTTGGTAATTCACATGTAAACGGCGAGCATTTGTGTGTAGGGCTGAATGTTCCTCTACAGGTGATTTAAATATAGGCATTGCTAGCAAGTCAGCAGTTTTATTTCCTTGAGCCATAGGTCCTGGAAGACCTGAGTGGGCTCTAATATGTGTGATGAAGATGGGCTCAGTTCGTTTTTGAAGAAGCTGCTGTAATTGTTTAAGTAAGTCCTGTATGATTGGGTTATTAGCATTAAGGGATGCAGTGGCTATCACATGACATAAATTTACCACATACAAAGAATCAGAAACTATATTCATGGCTTCAGATACATTTTCTAATAGGTAAATTAACGTTCCTAATTCAACTTTCTGTGCAGATTTATATTTGGTATCTATGGTCATATTAATGTTGTCTCCAGTTATTCCTCCTTTTCCATTTTGGGATCCATCAATGTAAAAAACCTTGGCATTGGGGATAGGGGAATCCCGAACAATTGAAGAAATAACAAACTGAGTTTTCTTTAAAAAGTCCCAAATTTTTCCTGCTGGATAATGGGAGGATATTTCTCCTGTGAAATCTGAGAGGGCCCTTTGTAGAGATTCATTAATTGGCAATATTGACTCAATTTCCTTTTTTGGTACTGGCAAAACTATTATATCTGGGTCAAAACCTAGTAAAGATATAGATCTGAGTCTTGCCTTGATAATAATCTCTGAAATCAGTTGCAAGTAGGGGACTACTGAGCGAGGTTGTTTGTTATGTAAATATACCCATTCCAAAGGTCCTGACTGTTGCATCAAGGCCCCTGTGGGGGTTTCTATAGTAGGGAAGATTAACAGTAATACCTTTTCTCCTGGGATGAATCTTGAGAGAAACGATTTTTGTAATCTGCTCAAGAAGATGTCCAATTCATTTTTGGCAGCTGTTGTTAAATTTCTCGGGCTATCTAAAGCAGGGTCACCCTCCAACGTTTTAAACAGATTAGATAACTCTGCATTTGGGATTCCTAGTGCAGGGCGGAGCCAATTTATGTCACCTAAAAGTCTCTGAAAATCATTAAGCGTTCTGAGGTTTTCTTTTTTTTTTTTTTTTTTTTTTGTGGTTTTTTTGGGTCACACCCGGCTGTGCTCAGGGGTTATTCCTGGCTCCAGGCTCAGAAATTGCTCCTGGCAGGCACGGGGGACCATATGGGACGCTGGGATTTGAACCGATGACCTCCTGCATGAAAGGCAAACGTCTTACCTCCATGCTATCTCTCCAGCCCTGAGGTTTTCTTTTTTGATAGAAAATTTTTGTGGACGTATAGACGTCCGGTCCAAAGTAAAACCCAAATATTGATACGGTGGCATTATCTGTATTTTTTCTAAAGCTATTTTCAGTCCTGATGTTTGTAAACAGTCAGTAACATAAGAGTATAATTCCTGTAAATCTGTTTCGTTGTTCATTGTGAGCAAGATATCATCTGTATAATGAAATATCATGGCTTGAGGAAATTTTTCACGAGCAGGGCTCAAAACCTTATCTACAAAAAACTGACACATGGTTGGGGAATTCAGCATGCCTTGGGGGAGAACAGTCCATTGGAAACGTCTGCAGGGATGGGTATTATTGAGAGAAGGAACTGAGAATGCAAAACGTTTTTTATCATCTGGGTGGATAGGAATATGGTAGAAGCAGTCTTTCAGATCAATTATAATTAGTGGCCATTCCTTTGGAATAACTACAGGTGATGGTAAACCAGTCTGCAATTTGCCCATAGGTATCATGGATAAATTTATAGCTCTAAGATCCATCAAAAGTCTCCATTTACCGGATTTCTTTTTTATAGTGAATATAGGTGAATTCCATTGAGAAAAAGATGGTTCAATATGTCCTAAACTTAGCTGTTCCTCCACTAATTCTGTCAGCACCTTTAATTTATCAGTTTTAAGGGGCCACTGACCTGTCCAAATTGGTTCATCAGATTTCCATTTTATTTTTATTGGTGCTGGTGTTTTTACGGCAGTGGCCCCCAGTAAAAATTTTTGGTTTTTAAATCAAAAGAAGGTTCAGGCTCTTCTGGAGCTAATGGGATGTGGAATTCTGCTTTCCACTGTTTGTGTAGGTCACGGCCCCACAGGGATGGTGAAAATGGGCCCACGTGAGGTCTGATTATTGCTTTTTGATTTTCTGGGCCGTAAAATAGTATAGCCCTTGTACTCAACAGACAGGAACTCAGGCCTCCTATTCCTTCTAGGGAATACGGGATTTCCTGAAGAGGCCAATTTTCTGGCCATTCTTTATCAGAAATTACGGTAACCTGAGCACCTGTATCTATCATTCCATCAAAGGGTTTGCCTTCCAAGTGAAGTTTGATCATTGGGTGTTCATCTTTACATTTAGTAACCAGAGCCACGATTGGGTTTTGAGCAGCACCCGGATCTGTGCTTCCAAAACCTCCAATTCTAGTCTTATCTGAAGTCCCAAATTTGACATAAGGCACTATTACTATCTGGGCAATCGCTTCTCCTTTTTTAAAGGTCCATGTAACTGGTACAGTAATAACTACAATGATTTCTCCCATGGAATCTGAGTCAATGACACCAGTGATTACTGATATACCCTTTATGTTGAGGGAACTTCTGCCAAGAATCAAACCCATGGTATCTGGGGGTGGCGGGCCTACAATGCCAGTTTCTAACATGTAAGGGCATGCTCCTGGGTAAATTGTAATGTCCTCTGGGCATAATATGTCTAATCCGGCACTCCCTGAAGTAGAGTGGATTAATTCCCTTATCGTGATGAATTTTCTTAGGCTGGGCTTGGAAGGATTATTGTCTGTGAACTTTGCCCCTGATTTGGAAGGGCCTGGGGGGAGGCCCTGTAGGCGTTTCCCTGCATCTTGTATGTGTGTTCTTGGGGAGCTGAATTTATAAGGAGACGACAATTTCTTTTGATATGTCCCTGTTTTCCACAATGGTAGCAGGCGATTTGCCTCCTGGGGACTGTGTTGAAACCTTTACTTAGGTTATTATTAATGAGGTTTCTGGATCTGCAATCTTTCGCCCAGTGGCGACCCCTTTTGCATTTTGGGCAAAGACCTGGTTTCCGGAAAGTGTTCTGTCCCCGAGGGGAGTAAGGCATTGTTCCCTTGGTAACTGGGAAGGTTTGTACTGAGTCTGAGTGGGGTGGGGGTTGGGGTTCCACATAGACATTCCGGCAGGCATAAAGGTAATCATTCAGATCTGACTTTTCATTTAATGTATTCAATACTAATCTACAGGCTGAATTTGCATTATGATAGGCCAAAGATTTTACTAGGAAGTTTCTAATCTCCTCATCTTCCACCTGTAACTTCAGAGCATCTTTAATCTTACCTACAAACTCTGCAAATGACTCATAAGGCCCTTGGGTAATTTTTAAAAAGTTTCCTCTACCAATGATGTTAGAATCAATTTTTTCCCATGCTGACAATGCAATCTCCCTGATTAAATTTAAGATTTCCTTAGGTAAAGCTGCTTGTGTCTGAATATTTGCAAATTGATTTTCTGCCATCAATAATTCATACGATAGAGTAACACCTGCCACTTGCTTTTTCATACCATCCGGACTATATAATTTAGCTTTTACGCCTTCTGAATAGTACATTTCCCATTCAGTTCGCTGTTTAGACGACAGGCATATTTCAGCGATTCTTTTAAAATCATACAAAGTCCAAGATGAGTTATGACTCCAAAGTCTTAATAACTCCACACTGTATGGCGATTTTGGCCCATTTTCTTTACATGATCTTTTAAACCGATCTAATTCTTCCATCTGATAGGGTACATAGTTAGAAACATTTACCCCGTCTATAGGGGATAAGGCCTGATTAGCAAAATTACTCTGAATAGAGCTCTGAGACCGAGCATGTGGTTCATCGTTTGAATCTGCTCTGCTCTGCGATTCAATTTTGTGACTAGAAGGAGGCATACTTCGTGGAGTTAGCACTGGAGGTAGATCATTATCTGAGTCACTACTGTCAAGCAATTCACTAGAATCAGGCTTAACATTCTGAGTTGTTTTTCTTCCAGCAAAAATTTCTATATTGTTGATGGTGGGGCTGGATTCGTCAGCCTGCACCTTGGTCTGAGTTTTCGTCAGATAAATTTCCTTATTATCTCTACTGGTTTTAGCCTCACCATTTCTACACTTTCTATTTCCTAAATAGAAATAACAGCAAATAACTATGCTCATAATAATAACGTTAGTCAACACAGAAATTCCACAAACTATGATGGCTAGAGACACTACACTTTTCATTTGAAATATAGACCACAACCATCCAACTGCAGTGATTGTCCTTAGATCAAAACCAATTAGTTTTAAACAAAATGGAATGATCCACTTGTATACTAGAGCACCAATGCGTAAGACTAAGGGTGGTAAAATCCACATGACTAACCACAGAAACCATTTGATGGTCAGCATAGGAAATTTCCAATGAAATATTTCACTTACAGTTCTGAGGGTCCAGGGTTCAGGTCCCTGTCCGGGCGTCATTATGTAGCAGGTCAGCCCCTGAAGAGGTTGACTGATGGAGGGATGGAGAATGAGGCCCTTTTCTTCCAGCTCGGAGCACGCGTCTGCCACCCTGTCTAGCCCACGGTTCTGAGGTGAAACGGCGGGTAAACAGCTCGCAGACAATCAGGCTCGTGGAAATATTTGCTTTATTCGGATGGACAAAACTGAAGTCCAAAGACTCAGATTCAGTTCCAGCCAGCAAAAAGCCCTCGCCTTCCACAGACCCTTGCTCTTATAGTCCAGAGTCAGGTCCCACCCAATGGTGGGATCAGATACCAACCAATGGTGGAAGCAGAATCAGGTCCTACCCTAGGGTGGGGGCAGAATGCCAGGTCACACCCTAGGGTAGGGCACAATCACCTAATCAGATTAGGGTGAGCAACATAGTAATCCCCCAAAATATTTACATACACAACAGAAAGCACTGATATGTTGCTTTGCTGTAGGACAAATACATACATATCTACATATATATGTATATATATATATATATACATATCAGAGTTCCTCCTGTTTGTGAAATTGAAATCTAATTGTAAATACAATATCATAAACATTGAGAAAACTATTTGTAGTCTCATGTTCCTATAACAGTCAGAGTGTGTTTCTGTCTTTCTGCTAAGGACAGAAATGAGAGACAAGAATTCCTCTAAGATATTTTGCTAGATGAAGGGACAGAGAGTAGAGTAAACAGATAGTAGATAGACCTACTGAATTTTCTAACCAAATTGATTCACAGACCACACACAGAGATCAGAAACTATGACCTGGACCATGGCTTCCAGAGTGGGTTGTCACTTATACAACTACCAGATAATCTACCACACATACAAAGATCTCTGTGGCAGTTGGAAAGACTCATACAGAGATAGAGAAAAGATTCACCTTGAAACTATCTAAGGATCCATGTTAAACCAGAGTAAAACCCCACAACCCCATTGTTGGTGAAGATTAAAATTCTGCTGATTCAATCAGCAGTGGTCCTTCAGAGAGGAAATATTTAGGTTGTTCAACATATTTGAAGAAACAATGGGACACATCATCAATAAAATACATGAGCACACGAGATAAAAAAAATGAGAATAGTACAAACAGAACTGTCAGAAAAATTTGGTAGACAAAATGAAAAACTCATTGGATGACCTCACTAGCAAAATAACAGCTGTTGAGGATAGAATCAGTGAGCTCAAAGATAAGTACAGAAAATATCCAGATCACAACAGAAGATGGATAAAAGCTTCAAAATAAACAAATGTCAAGACAATGTTGAAATTAATTCAAGGAATAATACAGGAATCATTGAAGGCCCAGATGGCCAGGAAGAAAACCTCTATAAAAAAAAACAACAGCCACAGACATCATGGATGAGAATTTCCCAGAGCTAGAGAATTATATGCACTCACATCTTGGAGGCATGAAGAGTACCAGCAAAAAAGAGACCCAGTAAAAACACTCAAATTGAATGATTAAAAAAAGAAAGAGTTTAAATACTGAAATTAGCAATAGCTGATAAATGCAATAGGAAATTACACATTAATGATTTTTTTTAAGATTTATAGAAGATTTACCACTGGAGCTCATTTGGGCCCAAAGACAGAGGTGGATATAGTGAAAACTTCAAGAAATGTATGTATCAACAAGAAAACTTTACCCATATAAACTTTTATTTAAATTTAAAGAAACAATACACAACTTTATGGATAAACAACAGCTCAGGAAATTCATGGGCTCAAAATTACCTTTATAAGAAGAACAAAAGGGATTACTTTAAGACAAGATGAATACAACATAAACACCAAACTTCTATAGGAAGATGGCACAAAACTTCATGCCGATAACCTTTCTCAATGTCAATGGACTAAGCATACTAATTAAGAGACACAGAGTGGCAGGATGGTTTAGAATTTGAAACCAACATTTTAAAGTCTGAAAGAAACATATTTAAAAGTTAGAGCAAACACAGACCGAAAATCATAGGTTGGAAGAAAATATTCAAACAAATAACCCCTCAGAAAGGTCAAGGTGGCATATTAGTATAAGACAACATAGGTTTCTGGTTGAAAAGAGTTATAAGAGTCAGTGAAGTTACTTTCTTAATAATTAAGATACATGTACACCATGAAGAATTCACATTCCAAACCATATATGCAGTTGAGGAGACTACCAAATATTTACCGTGTTTTCCGGCATATAAGACAACCCCCTAATTTTGCAGTTAACATAGGTTTAGGCCTATATTCTCTGTATCAGACAGAATGTTTCTGTGCTGCAACTGCATGTACCACAGTGAGCCAATCACAACAAGCAAAGTTTCAAAGATTATACTGTAATAGACGTCCTCTCTGACTCTGGCCAATCTGAGCAGGCTTTTTACAGTGTAGATTCGGGTCCAGGACATTGTCTAATTTGCATGCATAAAAAGCCTGCTCAGATTGGCCAGAGTTAGAGAGGCGGCCCGATCAGCCTTGCAGTGATTGGTGCAGGATTGAGTTGGAAAATTCGTTTTGTGGCAATCTTCAGACAATTTTTGTTTAGCAGCATATTGAAACGTTTTTTGGGATGTATTTGGCATATAAGACAACCCCCGATTGTCGGTTGACTTTTTTTTGTTTGTTTCAAAAGTCGTCTTATATGCCAGAAAATACGGTAACTTAAAATATTTGACTTAGATCCCGGAGAGATAGCACAGCGGCGTTTGCCTTGCAAGCAGCCGATCCAGGACCAAAGGTGGTTGGTTCGAATCCCGGTGTCCCATATGGTCCCCCGTGCCTGCCAGGAGCTATTTCTGAGCAGACAGCCAGAAGTAACTTTGAGCATCGCCGGGTGTGACCCAAAAACCATATATATATCTATATATCTATATCTATATCTATATCTATATACATGTATACACATATATACATATATATATATTTGACTTAAAAAAAGACATTGATAGGAATACAATAACAGTAGGAGAATTCACCAAAAATCCAAATGCACATGAGTTTCTCCAGAATAAAACTCATACTGTAACACAAAATATACCTTCACAAAGTTAAGTGAATAGAAATCATATCAACTACCTTCTTAAACCATGATACATGGGAAACAGAAGTTAATCACAAACAGAAATAGTGAAATAATGCAAACATAGAAACTAAGTAGCTTATTATTGAGCAACCAGTGTGTGTCAGAGAGGAAACCAAAAGATTCCTGGAAACAAATAGGAATGAGAATATGAGATACTAGAATTTGTGGAATTTAGTAAAAGATGTGTTAATGGGATTTTATAGCTATGAACGAATTCATCAGAAGGGGCCAGAGAGGTAGCACAAGCAGTAGAGCATTTGCCTTGAATACGCTAACCTAGGATGGACAGTGGTTCGATTCCCTGGTCCCCCAAGCCAGGAGCAACTTATGAGTGCATAGCCAGGAGTAAACACTGAGCATCACTGAGTATGGCCTAAAAAGAAAAAAAAAATAGAACTTATCAGAAAAGAAGAAAGGAAGAAAGGAATAAACAATTTGACTGCACAATTTAAGAAATAGAAAATACAAACAAAAGGACAGCAGCACAAGCAGGAGGAAGTAAACAAACTCAGCAGAATTCCTGAAAACAACCAAAAGGATCAATGAAACCGAATTGGATCTTTGAAAAAGTAAGCAATATATATTAACCACTAGCAAGACTCATCAAAGGGAGAAAACCCTAATTGTATATTTAAAGATATATATATATATATATCACATTTTAATCAACATCTAAGAATCCAAATCAAAAATAAAAGGGGGTATGTTACAGCAGACATCACAAAAGTGATCATCAGAGATTACTTTAAGAACTTGTGGGGGCCCAAGATATAGCATGGAGGTAAGGCATTTACCTTGCATGCAGAAGGTCGGTGGTTCGAATCCTGGCATTCCATATGGTCTCCCATGCCTGCCAGGGGCGATTTCTGAGCGCAGAGCCAGAAGTAACCCCTGAGCACTGCCAAGTGTGACCCAAAAACCAAAAAAAAATAAAAAAGAACTTGTATGCCATGAAACAAGAGAACCTAGAATAGATGTATAAATTTCAGATTCCAGTAACTTTCCAAGACTGAAACAAGACGATTTTGAATACTTGAACAAATCTATCGATATTGAGGAAATGAAATGGGAATTAAAAATCCAACCACAAACAAAAGCCCAGACCCAGCTGGATTTGCTAATGAACTCTTTCACGCTTTTAAAAGATACCTACTGACAATACTTTCCTAGATTTTTTAGGAAATGGAAGAAACAGAAACATTCACAAATATGTGTCCCATAATATTTAAATAACATAAACTTCACCCTGATATCAAAAACAGACAATGACATAACCAAAATAGAGAATTTTATGCCAATATTATTTATGAACTCAGATGCAAAGATCTTTAACAAAAGCAAGTAAAGCCCAACAAGGCATCAAAAAAGTATACACCACAACCAAGTAGAATTTATTCTAGGAAAGCAAGGGTTGCTTAACATATGCAAATCAATCAGCAAAATACACCATATCAATAAAAGAAAAAACAAAAATCTCATGTTCATATAAATAGATGAAGAGAAAGCATTTGACAAGGTCCTATACTTATTTATAATAAAAATTCTCAACAAGATGGGAATTGAAGATACTTTCCTCGATATCATCAAAGTCATTTTCCACAGGCCCGTGACAAACATTATATTCACTGGAAAAAAACTGAAAGCCTTTCCTCTAAGATCAGGGACAAGACAAGATTACCTACTCTCAATACTGCTGTTCAATATACTACTGGGAGTACCTGCCATAGCAATTAGGCAAGACAAAGCTAGCAAGGACATCTGAATATGTTATAATGCAGTCAAGCTTTCACTAAATTTAGAGAAGCCTAAAGATTCTAGAAACAATATATTTGTATAGTAAAGTGGAAGGCTTCAAAATGAACTCTTAATAGGCCATGCCTTACCTATATACAAATAATCAAAAGATACCATATTTTCCGGCATATACGACGACTGGGCATATAAGATGACCCCCCTTTCCTGTTAAAATATAGGGTTTGGGCTATATTCGCCATATAAAAACTACCTCTCTTTTAATGCACACCAAATGGATATTAAAAAACGTAAGAGAAAAAGAGTAGAACTCTCAAAGGTTAACAGTATATGTTTAGTAAAGCTAGACTTTGGAGTGCCAACAATCATTTTACATTTGTCATTTGTAGAGAATGACTGATTTTTTTAAATTGTGATCTACATTGAGAGCAGGGAGAGGGGACTCTTCCAAGAGCAGCTGGTGGGGTGCAGTGATTAATAGGAAAGCTAAAAGGAGAAAGAGCACCTCTCTGTGTCCCATAAAAGCTGAACAGAGGACTGAGCACCAGAAAGCTGTATGTATACCCAGTGGCTGGATGAGATGCGGCACACAGTAACTCAGCTCCTCTTTGCCCTGAAAGATGAATTAGGACAAGCAGAGGACTGAGCACTGGAAAGCCGCATACCAGTGATGACACTGGTGGCTGGATGGAATGCAGTGCTCAGTAACTCAGTCCCTGTGTGTGCCCTGAAAGATGAATCAGGACAAGCAAGGACTGAATGATGATGCCTGATAGCTGGATGGAATGCAGTGGTAAGAGTGGGGTAGATCACTAGTCCCCAAAGCTGAAATAAGTTTCAGCATGCCATATACCGGCATATAAGACAACTCCCGACTTTTAAGAAGTTTTTTATGAGTTAAAAAGTCATCATATATGCCAGAATATACAGTATTAAAAAACAATTCCCATTCACAATTGTCCCTCAGGAAATTGTAAAAAAAAATACACTGTATTTAAGGGATGGCTGTTGGAACATTGTATGACTAAAATTCAACTGTCAACCAGTTTTTAATTCTGTGTTTCACAGTGATTTAAAAGACATATTTTAGTCAAATTAATAAATATTAAGTTATATAAATGGAGGGGCCAGCAAGATAGCATGGAGGTAAGGCGATTGCCTTGCATGCAGAAGGTTGGTGGTTCAAATCCCGGCACCCCATATGGTCCCCTGAGCCTGCCAGGAGCGATTTCTGAGCATAGACCAAGTAAACCCTGAGTACTGCAAGGTGTGACCCAAAAACAAAACAAAACAAAACAAAACAAAATAAAAAAGTTATATAAATGGAAATGCTGCTAGAATGAAAGCAATATATTTTATTTTGGCCAATTCTATGATTATTATTTAAATTTGTACATTACTCTTTAGTTTTTTTTTTTTTGGTTTTGTTTTGTTTTTTTGTTTTTCGGGCCAAACCCATTTGATACTCAGGGGTTACTCCTGGCTAAGCACTCAGAAATCGCCCCTGGCTTGGGGGGATCATATGGGATGCCAGGGGATAGAACTGCGGTCAGGATCTTTCCTTGGCTAGCGCTTGCAAGGCAGACGCCTTACCTCTAGCGCCACCTCGCCGGCCCCTACTCTTTAGTTTTTAAATGCTTTGAACACATATTATTTTTATATTTTTGTCTTCTGTGAAATAAAAATGACAAAAATATTTTCACAATTTTAAATAACAGAAAACTGAAATCCCAAAAGGTTCAATAGTTCCTCAAAGGTTGTCCAAGTTCATGATAGTACAGGAACTAAGACACACTTTGTCTGTGTCTTAAATTAACTAATCTCTTCTATTCTAAAGCAAATTTAGCTTTCTCTTCATAATGCATTGAAGAAATTAACAAATATTTTCTCAAAGAAGTAATGCAATGGCCATAAAGCACTTTAAAGAATGCTCCACATCACTAATCATCAGGAAGATGCAAATCAAAACAACAATGAGGTATCATCTCACAGAGAATGGCACACATCACAAAGAACAACCGGTGCTGGCATGGATGCAGGAAGAATCTCATTCACTGCCTGTTGAATTGCCAGCTAGTCCAGCATTTCTGAAAAACAATATGGATATTTTTTTAAAAAACTAGAAATCAAACCTCCTCATGATCCAGCAATACTACTACTAGAGATATAACCTAGGAACACAAAAACACATTACAAAAATGCCCTCTATATTCATATGTTCGTTGTAGCACTATTTACAATAGCCAGAATTTGGAAGCAACCCAGGTGTCCAACAACAGATGAGTGGCTATAGAAACTGTGGTACATCTATCAAATGGAATATTATGGAGCTTTTAGGAAAAATGAAGTCATTACATTTGCCTATACATGGATGATCATGGGGAATATTATGCTGAGTGAAATGAGTCGGAGGGAGAGGAATAAACATAAACTAATCTCACTCATCTCTGGGATATAAGGAAAATAAAAACAGAAACAATAGAGATGAGGATTAGGAGCAGGAGTCTATGGTAGGAAGCTTACCACAAAGAGTGGAGAGTACAGTTAGAGTAAAAAAGGATCTACTCTAAGGCCCTACTGCATGGCACCATTTCATTAACAGTAGTGCAAACTAGAATGTAATAAAAGAAGAGAGGGAGAGAGAGAGAGAAGAAAAATACCTGTCCTAGAAGCAGGTGAGGAAGGGTGGATGGTGGAAAGAAGGCATCAGGGCACATGAAGGAAATTTTTGACATTTGATATGAGCACTGTGAAGGTTGTTGTACATAGTATGACTGTAACTCAATCATGAGCAACTTTGTCTATGAAACCTGTAGTATGAAATATCTTATAACCACAATGTTTAAATAAAAATTTAAAAAAAAAATAAGACTGGGCAGGAGCCATAGCAGAGTGGTAGGACATTTGCCTTCCACGCAGCTGACCCAGGACAAATCTGGGTTCTATCCCAGGCATCCCATAATGTCTCACAAGCCAGCACCGATTTCTGAGAGCATAGCCAGGAGTTACCCCTGTGACCTCCTCCCCCCAAAAAAAAAGAAAATATAAAAAGAAACTCTTTATCAGTGAAAATAGAATTTCAATGTACACAAAAACTGAACAGCAGTCAGAATTAATAAATTTTAAAATCCTAATGATTATAGGATTAATTACATGATAATTATAATAATCAATACTTTATAATACTTTCTTATAATAATTTTAAAGTCCTAATACCAATAAAGTTCTTTTTAGGGGTGTCAGCTTAATTTTAGGAGTGTCAGCTTATATCTCCCCCTTGGTTTTCTTTCTCTCATCCACTACATGCAAGTGGTCCTAACCAAACTCTCACTCATGGAGACATAGTCTATAGGTTCAAATAGGCTAGACTAGTTTTCTATCAATAGTTATCTATAACTATTCTGGTTCAACAATGGGCAGAGGACACATGGTCATAGGTCAGCTCTCCCACTGTCTAAGGGATTGATTATACATTTGCAGAAGTTGTTTGGCAGACTAAAAATAAGTCCTGTTCCAATAAATTTGTTGTAAAAATAAATAAGATATTTTAAAGGAACCAAGTACACTGTATGTGAAAAATACAAATCTATTAAATATTAATTATTCCAGTGGAACTAAAACAAACTTTCAAATGTAAAAATAAACCATACTTACAAGAATATCAAACATACAAATTCAGGAAAGGCAAAAAAAAACATACTTGTTTTCTAAAATTTGTTTTCTAACACTTATAGCAAATGTTTTCTAACATTTATTTAAATAGTGCAGACTAGTATTCAACTTAAAAAAAAAGGTTGTCTGGAGAAGGAATAAAGTGACAAAGAGAATTCTGTCATTCTCTTATTGGGCTTTGGTCCTTTGTGTTTCTCACAGGATAAACAACTCACCCTACTTTTTGGAATTCTGATGCTTAAATAATATTATAAGTTTTTTTGTTTTGTTGCACAAAATGTCCGTCTACAGAGGCTGGAGCAGTAGCGCAGCAGTAGGGCATTTGCCTTGCATGCGGCTGACCCAGGACAAACCTTGGTTTGATCCACAGCATCCCATATGGCCCCAATCCAGGAGCCATTTCTGAGTGCATAGCCAGGAGTAGTCCCTAAATGTCACCAGATGTGACCCAACCCCCCCCCCCCGCAAATGTCCAGCTACAATATCTACTTTACTATAGTATATTGGCCTAAGACTGAAGAGAAAATGCCTACATTAGAAGACACTTCTTGGGAGGAAATGATGTTGGGGGTTATAATTATTTGATTCAAACATTTTCATCCTCACTGGTGTTCACTTTGAATTTTCCTAATTATGAGTAACTATGAGCACTTTTTCATGTCTACTAATAATGTGCATTCATTGAGGAATGAACGAGGAAGCATCTTTTCATCTCCTCTCCACAATTATGATGGGGATGATAGAATTTTTGTTGTTGCTGAAACATGAGTGCTTTATGAATTTTGAATATTAGCTCTTTGTCTTATTTATCATGTGAAAATATTTTCTATTAACTTGGTGTTTTTTCACTCTAGCTTGAGTTTCCTTTGAAATGCAAAATTTAAAAAAAATGATCAAATCCAACTTGTTTATTTATTTATTTATTTATTTATTTATTTATTTATTTATTTTTGCCTCTGAAGTCAAATAATTGAAAACACTTCTGGGGCCAGAGAGATAGCATGGAGGTAGTGGTATGCCTTGCATGTAGAAGGATGGTGGTTCAAATCCCGGCATACCAGATGGTCCCCAGAGCCTGCCAGGAGCGATTTCTGAGCACAGAGCCA
The DNA here is from genome assembly GCF_024139225.1 of Suncus etruscus. Classification (NCBI taxonomy): domain Eukaryota; kingdom Metazoa; phylum Chordata; class Mammalia; order Eulipotyphla; family Soricidae; genus Suncus; species Suncus etruscus. The sequence continues at coordinate 46,037,613 of NC_064861.1, forward strand.
GAAGTAACCCTGAGCGCTGCCCGGTAGGACCCAAAAACCAAGAAGAAAAAAAGAAAAAAGGAAAACACGTCTATGGTCTCTTTCCTAGAGGGTTTTGAATAGTATATGGTTTAATCTTGACATATTTAGTTCAATTTGAATTAACTTTTTTTTTTGGTTTTGGTTTTTGGGCCACACCCGGTGACGCTCAGGGGCTACTCATAGCTATGTGCTCAGAAATCGCTCCTGGCTAGGAGACCATATGGAACTCCAGGGATCCTACCCAGTTCTATCCTGGGTCAGTCACGTGCAAGGCAAATGTCATATCGCTGTGCTATCTCTCCGGCCCTGGATTTCAGTTAACTTTTGTGAATGGTGTGAGATACAGTTCCAGCTTAATTTGGGGCTTACCCTCTGTAGTGCTCAGGGCTTTGCACTCAGAGTTCTGGCTCTGTTCTCAGGAATCAAATATGGTAGGCTTAGGGAGCCACATGGAGTGCAAGCAATAGAACCTCAGGTTGACCACATACAAGGTGAGAGACTTATCTTGCTATGATATTGCTCTGGCTCCTCAGCTTCATAATTAAATAAATGGTGACCTAGTTTTCCAAACACCATTATTTAAAAAGACTTATTTTTCCTTTTTTTTTTAAAAAAACAAAATAGTTTTTTTGTTTTGTTTTGTTTTTGTGCCACATCCAGTGTCCGCTCCTGGCTTGGGACAGTCGGATCAAAGCCATCCTAGGTCAGCCACATGCAAGGCAAATGCCCTATCGCTGCGCCACTGCTCCGGCCCCACAAAAATAGTTTTTATTGAATGAAATTTACTTAGAGAGATCTAAAGGAAAAGCAAGAGAGAATAGGAGCTTCTTCAAAGTGAAAGAAAAACTTTAAAAAGACTTTCCCTGCTTCATTTCATTTATTTAGATCCATTGTCATAGGTTAACTGTGCATAAATTGAGGTATTGTCTCTAGACAATTATGATTAATTGGTTTGTGAGTCTATCCTTATTCTAGTGCAACAGATTTTATTATAGTAGCTTTATAGTGCAATTCAAGCCTGGAAACTCAAAACTATCTCCCATCTTCTTTTTGAGGAAGAGGGATTGCTTTGGCTAGTCAGGGGGATTTAATATTTAGTAGTGATTGTTTCAAATATTTGAAGACTGTCTTTGGAATTTTAATGGAAATTGTATTAAATCTGTATTGTAAAATCACCCCACGTGCTGTATCTCCAATCCCAGGTGAATGTGTCTGAATCAGGGTTGCATATGAAGTAATCTAGACCAGGCTGAGGTGAAACACTGATAGTCTGGCCATCTTCTACCTAGTATCTCCACCAAACTGCTGCCAGATTGTTTTTATTGAGTACAGGGACTACCCTTACTGTACTTCTCCCCCAGGTAGATAAGCTATCCTGAGCCTGTTCCGTCTAGATTTACATATAAGACAATTTTTGTTTTGGATTAAACCAAGTTGTGAACAAACAAATACAAAGAAACTGAGAATTATTTTTGTTTTAGGGAAAATAAGGTGTAATCTAACATAGTACAATCCTGTGGTACCATAGCCACTGTAACAATGATAGCTCTTCTAATCTATGATCATGGAACATTTTCCATTCTTAGTATCCTCCTCTGTACTTTTTTTTAGATAAGCCATTCATTCACCTACTTTTTATATGTTTTGTTTGTTTGTTTTGTTTTTGTTTTGGGGCCACACTCAGCACCTCCGCTGAGATGTTACTCCTGGCTCTGCACTCTGAAATTACTTTGGCAGGCTTGGGAAACCGAGCATTGAACCAGATTGGCCAAGTGCAAAGCAAATGACCTACATGCTGTGCTATCACTCCAGCCCACATTTTATGGTTTTTGGATATTATTTTAAAAGATTTGTTTAAATTATTTCTCTTCTGGTTTGTTATTTTCATAAAAAAAATCTAGAAGTTTTGTGTGAAAATTTTGTAGCTAGTCAACTGATATTTAGTTGTGATTTTTAGATATGATATTTAGCTATGATTTAGTTTTCCCAGGAGTTACTGGTGAATTGGTTAGGGAATTCTGTGTGTAAATAATCATATATCATTGGCACATCTGCTAGTTTAATTTCTTATTTTACAATTTTTATCCTTTTTTTCTTGTCTAATTTCTGAGGCAAGGACTTCCAAAATTATATTGAATAAAAATTGGGAAAGTAGATGTCCTTGCCTGTGCTTGATCTCAAGGAGAAGATTTCACTGAATATTATACTATTAGTTGGTGGTAGATCCCTATGTTGTTATACTTTTTCTACTCTTTTTGTTTCTTTTTTTTGGGGGGGGGGTACATCCTGCAGCTCTTGGGAGATACTCCTGGCTCTGTGCGCAGAAATCGTTCCTGGTTGGGGGAGACCATAAGGGATGCCAGGATCAAACCTGTGTCTGTCCTTGGTCAGCCGTGTGCAAGGCAAACGTCCTACAGCTGTGCTACCACTCTGACCCCTACTTTTTTCTATTTTGAGGTGTTTTTATTATGAATAAATGATTTTGTTAAATATGTTCTCTGCATTGATATAATCTAATCTTTGCTTTTGACTATATGGTGTACTGAATTAATTGGACTGTGTATACTGAATCATGTTTCTATCAAGTTGTAACCCACTTGATGTATGATTCTTATGATAAATTTTAAGATTTTATCTAAGATTTTGTTTATCTTTATATTAATATTCATCATATATTTTTGTCTATATAATTCTATATATAATTCTCACTTTTATATTTACTCTGACTACTTTGGCACTAGGGCAATGCTGGCTTCATGGAAGCTATTAAGAAGAATTTAGACCATCAATATTTTGGAAGAGTTTGAGGAATATGGGCACTAAATATTCTTTGAACTTTTGTTATAACTAACTAATGAGCTCATTTTGACCAGGAAATTTTAATTACTGTTTCAATTTTCTTACTTGTAATTTGTCTTCTCAGATTTTCTGCTTCCTCTTGATTCAGTCTTGGGATATCATCTGTTTCTAAGAATTAATTGTTTGTAATTCTTTATCTTAGTGGAAAGAGATCTTTATAATATTTTCTTACAAGTTTTGTATTTTGTATTTCTAAGATGTCTGTTCAATTTTGTCTCTGATACAATATTTTGGGGATTTCTTTTTTCCTTTGTGGGCATAGATAAAATTTTGTCAATCTGGGGCCCAAGAGATAGCACAGTGGTAGGGTGTTTGCCTTGCAAGCAGCCGACCCAGGACCAATAGTGGTTTGAATTCCAGCATCCCAAATAGTCTTCCATGCCTGCCAGGAGTGATTTCTGAGCAGAAAATCAGGTGAAACCCCTGAGGGCTGCCGGGTGTGGCCCAAAAATCAAAAAAAAAAAAATGTCAACTACTTATTCAGTCAAAAAGGAGCTCTTGAGAACATGAAGTAAAGAATGGCTTCTTCAACAAATAATTCGGGGGAGACTAGATAACCACACATAAAAAATTAAAGCAGGACCCATATCTCACACAAACATCAATCAAAGTGAATCAAAGACTCTGAGAATCCCCTGGGAATATATAAAGTACATTGATGAAAATATAGGTACAACACTCTAAAACTTGGCTTCAATAGCATTTTCAACAATGATTCCACTGGCAAAGCAACAGAATTAAAAATGAAATAACAAATGGAACTACATCAAATTAAAGAATTTCTGCATAGAAAAGAAACACAGGTTAAAACTAAAGGATAACTAACTGAATGGTAAAAAAAATATTCATATTCAACACATAAGATAAAAGGTGATTTCCTGGACATATTAAGTAATCACAAAGAAAAATAATAGTAATCCAAAACCTTGTCAAAAATGGGGAAAAAAAAAGATTAAACTCTTCTTAGAGAAATACAGGCAATTGGTCAAACAGACACATGAAAAATTACTCAGCAAGACTTAACATTAGGGAAATCCAAATCAAAACTACAATGAGCTATCTCATACCAGTAAGAATGGCACATTTCAAAAATAGTGAGAACAATTTGTGTTGATGGTCATGTGATTATATACACACCATTATTTATTACAGTAATTAGTATGATAGTTAAGATATGATAATCCTAAGTGTTCAAGAGCAGATGAATGGATTATAAATATGTGGTATGAAATGAAATACTATGCAGCTTCAAGGGAGAATGAAATCATGCATTTACTGCAACTTGGTTCAAACTGGAAGACATCATATTGATCTAACTTATCTATGGTATATAAATAAGGAAATGAAATGCTAAACAAGGGGGATTCCTAGATCACCATTTATCCCAGAGTATATAGAAAGATACAGAGAAAAAGAAACCACAGGCACAAGGGCAAATATTAATTTGTCTGGCTATCCCTGCCAAGATAAATTTGTCTGGCCATTTCTGCTTTTCTTTATGTCTTTATAATTTTTATCATCATCCTGTATGATTATTTTCTAGTTTTTCACTCCAAGCCTATGTTCATCTGAGAGTTTAGGTATGTCTTTAGTAAGCAACAGAAGCTTAAATTTTGCTTTATGATAAAATATTAATAATTAACATCAATGTTTTATATTAGTGATCACTTTTATATTATCCAGTCTATTCTTTACTTTTTCTACAAACTTGCAGTTACATGTATTCATCATTTTGATAATGTAGAAAATAGTTTCATGTTCCTAAATATTCTTTGTGCTTCACCTACCATCGTAGCTCCTTTCCCCGAGCCCTTGTCAAAAAATTGGTTAAAAAATTATATATATATATATATACATATATATATATACATATATATATATATATACATATACCAGAATAGAAAAACGTTGATCTAAAAGGACATCTTCACACCTCTATTCATCACAGCACTCAGTACAATAGCTAAGAGTTGGAATCAACCTAGATGTCCAAAAATAGCTGACTGGATCATGAAGATGTGGTACATATATTCAATGGAATGCTACATAGCTGTAAGAAAAAAATACAATCATGGGCCCGAAGAGATAGCACAGCGGCGTTTGCCTTGCAAGCAGCCGATCCAGGACCAAAGGTGGTTGGTTCGAATCCCGGTGTCCCATATGGTCCCCTGTGCCTGCCAGGAACTATTTCTGAGCAGACAGCCAGGAGTAACCCCTGAGCACCGCCGGGTGTGACCCAAAAACCAAAAAAAAAAAAAAAAAAAGGAAAAGAAAAAAATACAATCATGCAATTCCCTGCAACATGAATAAAACTGGAAAATGTTACATCAAATTAAGTAAGCCAGAAGAAGGATAAATACAGTATATCTTTTATATAGAGAGATATTTGGAATAATAGAGAAATGCAGTTGTTTAAATGGTGTCAAGAATACTCTTGGCCCCAGAATACATTGAGGAGAAGTAAAGAAAATGAGTGGAAGAAGAGAATGACAAATGTGAAATAATAATTACAGAGGTCAAGGGGAGTCAGATGCACTGGTGGTGTTAAGAAAGGACAAAAATAAAGATAAAGAAAAAAAAAGAAAATTGAAGAAAATCTTCTAAGTACAGAACTAAATATCCAAGCCATAGAGTCAATGACAATGAAGTCATGAGGCCAAAATTAAAAATTAGCCTGTTATGATGGCAGGGTGGTATGGGTGGTGGTAGCATGGAATGAATTCTGGGAACATTGGTAAAGGGAGGTTGGCATTGGTTGTGGGATGGGTGCTTAAACATTGAATAACTATGAATAACTGTAAATCACAATGATTTAAATAAAAAATTAAAGATATATACATGTAAATATACATGGTTTTATTTTCCTGAGTCACAGAATATAGAATCTTTCATGTTGTCTTTTTTTAATTAGTCATATCTTTGTGCCTTGATTGCTCATTCCTTTTATTATTGATTATTGCATTGAATGACTTGCTACTTTTGGTTCATTTACCCACTGAAAGATAACTTGCTCACTTCCAGGTTTTGACAATTACAAAGAACTATATAAATATTTATGTAGACATACATGTTTTTGTGAGGACATACTTTTTAAATATTCTTGGATAAATACTCTGGAGAAGAGTTGTTGATATGATATGGCAAGTGTATGTTTAATTTTATAAGAAACTGTCTAACTGAATTCCAAATTAGCTCTGTATCATTTTTTGCCCTTCTATTATGAATGAGAGGTCCTGTCACCAGTATTTGTATTTGTGTATGTCACTGTTTATCTTTTACCTTTTACATTATTTATATTTAAGAAATTAGAATAACCTTAAAATTTGTGGTACTGACATAGAAAATTAAGACACTTCACAACCTCCTAGTCATTTTAGTAGACGAATTTTAATCTGGAGTTCCATTATAAAAAGTTTGATAAAACTTTTTCTGTACTGATTTGTCACCACGTACATATATATGTATATATATATATATATATATATATATATATATATATATATTGGTGGGGAGGAACCACATCCAGTGGCACTCAGGGGTTACTCCTGGCTATGCACTCAGAAGTTGCTCCTGGCTCGGGGCACCATATGGGATTCTTGGGATCAACCCAGGTCTGTCCTGGGTCAGCCACATGCAAGGAAAACATCATACTGCTGTGCTATAGCTCCAGCCTCAACACACACACATACAATATACATAATATAATATGTATAATAAAATACACATTATATATATATATATATATATGTTTTTGGGCCACACCCAGAGATGCTCAGCGGTCATTCCTGGGTATTTGTTCAGAAATAGCTCCTGACTTGGAGGATCATATGGGACACCGAGTGATCGAACCGGTCTAGCGCCGGCAATGCAGATTCCTTACCCTCCACCCCACCACTCCGGCCCCATCAACACATATATTTTTTAATACAGGAAATATCAGTTTAAATATTTTCTACATGTTTTCTATTGTTTAATTTTAGAGGCATTTGAATATTTTTGGATACCAACAAAACTGTATGTTTTTTGCAAATGTTTTCCCCCAGTATATGCTTTGACTTTCATTCTTTTAATAGGGTGTTCTGCAGGAGGGAACTTTAAATATTAATGAAATCAACTTGTCACTTTTTTCTTTTATTAAATATGATTGTGGTGTTGTTCTAAAAAGTCATTGTCAGGACAAAGGCAATAGCCAATGGATAGAGTGTTTACTTTGCATGTAGCCAATCCACGTTTGATTTCTGACTCCCCATATGGTCCCTTGAGCATGCCACGGGTAACTTGTGACAGTCAGGAGTAAGGCCATAACACAATTGAGTCTGGCCCAAAAGCATCAAGAAAAAGTCATTGTCAGACCCAAATTAACTATTTCCTCTTGTTTTATCTCTTAGAAGTAATAGTTTTGAAAGAGATTGTTTTATCTATGATCAATTTGAGCTAATTTTTGTGAAAGGTATAAAGTTGTGTCTAGATTATAATTTTTTATTACTTTATTTAAAGCATTGTGATTTGGGGGAACACACCCGGTGACACTCAGGGGTTTCTCCTGGCTCTGTGCTCAGAAATTGTTCCTGGCTTGGGGGACCATATGGGTCGCCGGGTGATTGACCTGCAGTTCGTCCTTGGCTAGCCACCACTCTGGCCCCTCACTAAGGTTCTTAAGCCAAAGAACGAACCTACTAGGAGATATGTAGTTTTGAAACTAGGAGTAGTTTTTAAATGTTTGTTTTTGAACCAATCTCATTAGTGCCTCAAGGCACTAATTACACTCAGGGATCACTCTTGGTAGTGCTCCAGGGGCCACATGGGATCAGCATTGTGATTTACAAAGTTATTCATGGTTATGTTTTATACATATCATGTTTTAATATCAGTCCCACCATCAACATCAACCTTCCTCTACCAGTAGTCTCACAGTCCATCCCAGACCACCGCCACCCATCCCAGCCAGCCATCATAACAAATCCATTTTTAATTTTGGTTGTTAAAATTTGAGTCTCATAATTTCAATGCTATTGACTCTGTGGCTTTGATAATTGGGTCTGTCTTTTTTTTATAACACCAGAAATATACACCTGAGTGTCCTTTTCTTCCGTTCTCCATTATTTCACATTTCTTTTTCTCCTCTATTAAATTATTTCTGTTTCCTCACTATACTCTGGGGTTTAAGAGTGTTCTTGATGGGGCCGGCAAGGTGGCGCTAAAGGTAAGGTGTCTGTCTTGCAAGCGCTAGCCAAGGAAAGGACCAAGGTTCAGTCCCCCGGCATCCCATATGGTCCCCCCAAGCCAGGGGCAATTTCTGAGCATGGAGCCAGGAGTAACACCTGAGCATCTAACGGGTGTGGCCCGAAAAACCAAAAAAAAAAAAAAAAAAGAGTGTTCTTGATAATCTCCATTTAAATCATTGCATTCCTTCGTGAATTTATTTTAAACACCACAATTAAGTAATTACATTTAATATTTATTCTTTTTCTGGATCACTTCACCTAACATGATATATTTCACTTCCACCCATGTTGTAGTAAAGTGCATGCTTGCATCATTTCTGCAGCAATATAATATTACATTGTCCCACATCTTTATGATGCACTCATACGTTGTAGAACATCTCAGTTGATCCCAACTTTTTGCTACTGAAGTGAGTCCTGTGATGAATAGTGATGTGTATACATCCTTTTGAATGAATGTTTTTCTGTCCTGGGGACAAATACCCCAAAGGGAATTTTTGGGTTATATGAAGCTCAATTCTGAGTCTACTGAGAACCCTACATTCTGTTTTCCATAGAGGTTGAAACAGACAGCACTCCCATTAGAAGTGAATGAGAGTTCCTTTTTCACAACAGCCCTGTTGACACAGATTATTCCCAATATTTTTATATGTGCCATCCTCACAGGTGTAAGATGGTATATCATGCCATCTTGATTTAGATTTTTCTAATGATATGTTATGCTATGCATTTTTTATGAGCCCTTTGGCCACCTGTTGGTGTCTGGTCATTTTCTCTCCCAATTTTTTGTATGGTGTTTTTAGACTTGGGGATTTTAATCTTTGTGAGTACTTCGAATATCCTAGAAATCAACCATTTATCTAATGTGTTGAGTTTAAATATTTTTCTCCCACTCAGTTAAGTATCTCTTTAGTTTTAGCCTGTGTTTCTTTTGCCATACAAAACCTTTTTGGTATAATATTGTCCCATTTGCTCAGATTTTATTCTGTAACCTTTGCTATTTGCATCATAGTCTTTTGATGCCTTGGTCTTGGAGTGTTCTACCTGTTTTTGTCAATAAACTTGATATTTTAATTGGGATTACATTTTAACCTACAGAGTATTTTGGGAAAACTTAACTTCCTGATACTATTGAGATTTTCTGTGTAAATATGAAATACCTCTTTACTTATTTAGATCTTCATTCACTTATTTCATCAAAATTTTGTAGAATTCTTACCATATATGCAATACATATATTGTTACATAAAAATTTTTTTCAGTCTAATACAAATTCCATTTTATGTTATTGTATTTTTTAATTTCAAATTTCACAGATTTATTTCTGAAAAGAATAAATTTTTGAAAATCTATTTCTGAGAAAAATAAATTAATTTTTGTGCTATTATAGGTATTTGGATTATTATATGCTATATTCTATATTCTGAAGTCTTGCTTTATCAAAAATTACTTGGTTATTGTTTCAGGAGGATTTTGATGGTGAGGTTGGTGGAACTTTGTACATCAGAATTATAAACATTACCTTTTATAACAATGTTACCTGAATTATAATAAAACAAATAATAAAAATAGTTACTAAAAGGTTTATTTTGTGTAAAGGTTAAAGTCCTAAAATTTTCTGATTTTTTTTTTTTTTTTTTGGTTTTTGGGCCACACCCTGTGACGCTCAGGGGTTACTCCTGGCTATGCGCTCAGAAGTTGCTCCTGGCTTCTTGGGGGACCATATGGGACGCCGGGGGATCGAACCGCGGTCCGTCCTAGGCTAGCGCAGGCAAGGCAGGAACCTTACCTCCAGCGCCACCGCCCGGCCCCAAGTCCTAAAATTTTCTAAATAGAAATTTGTGAATAAAATAATTAAATATTTTTCATCTATAATTAATTTATTTTTCTTGCCTTGTTTCATTATATAGGACTTCAACTATTATGATGAATAGTTGATGAATATGATGAATGAGGACATTATTGCCTTATTCCTTATTCTTGATGTTACCAGGAAACATTTAGATTTTCACCATTATATATTACTAATTGTTGTTGATTATTTTTTTGTTATCATGACAGATACTGGGCTATTTTTTATTTTATTTGATTTGGTTTTGGCATTAGGATAATATTAGCTTCAGGATAAATTATGAAGGATCACTTTTATATTTTTCCTGAAATACAATTTATATAATTTCTTTAAATATGTGTTTTAATTCATAGGGTATGATGTTTACATTTTTGGAAGGTTCTTGATTATTACATCTTAAATGTATTTGGGCCTATTTAAACTATGGATTTTTTTGTGTGTAAATGATCATAGTTGTCTTTCAATAAATTGAAACTAAAGTTATCTTTAAGGAGGAAACACCACTGTCCAAACAAGTGGAAGCAAAGATAAGCAAATGGGATTATATTTACCTGAAAAGCTTCTATGCTTCAAAGGAAAAAGTGACTAGCATACAAAAACTACTCACAGAATGGGAGAAAGTATTCATCCAATACAGTCTTAAAAATATTTTAAGATATACAAGGTAATGATAGAATTTAGCAAGAAAATAACATCTTACCCAGTCCAAAAATGGAAGAAGAAATGAATAGATGTTTCTTCAAAGATACAGATGTTTCCTCAAAGATACAGATGGCTAAAATGCATTTAAAAATGCTCCACATCACTAATCATCAGGGAAATGCAAATCAAAACAACAATGAAATATCATCTCATACCACAGAGATTAGCACACATCACAAAAAAACAAGAACTACCAGTGCTGGCACAGATGCAGGGAGAAAGGGGCTCTTATTCCCTATTGGTAGTAATGCTAACTTGCACAAATTTTATGGAAAACAATATGAATATTCCTAAAAAAATAATTGAGTCTCTGTATGATCCAGCAACACCACTTCTAGGGATATACACCAGAACCCAAAAACACTGTGCAGAAAAACCCTCTGCATTCTTACCTTTGTCGCAGCACTGTTTACAGTAGCCAGTATTTAGAAACAACCCATGTTAAAAAACAGATGAGTGGCTAAAGAAACTGAGGTACATTTACACAATGGAATACTATGCAGCTGTTAGGAAAGTCATGAAAATGGATATGGAGATTATTATGCTGAATGAAATTAGTCACGGGGAGAGAGATAGACATAGATTGATCTCAATCATTTTAGACATTATGGGAATAATATCCAGAAACTATAGAAATAAGGGTCAGAAGGACCCATCAATGGTAGGATGCTTGCCTCCAAGAAAGCAATGAGCTCAGTTAGAGAAGGGTTCAGTATGACAGTGTGTATGTGTGTAAGAGAAAGAGAGAGAGAGAGAGGGAGGGAAGAAAAGAGAGAGAGAGAGAGAGAGAGTCAAGATACCTTTCCTAGAGATAGTCAGATATGGGTGGGTGAAAAGGAAATTGGGCACATTTGTGGTGGGAAAAGTGCCCTGTGAATGGTGGTGAACATTCAATGACTGAAACTCAATTATTTACAATTTTTAACCATGCTGCTTTAATAAATTATTAAAACTGTCTTGTGAGATAACTTAATGAACTCGAGTGTAATCTTTGCATGTAAAAGTACTGGGTATGATCCCTAGAAACACTTGATCCTCTAAATACCATTATGAATAAACCTGAGCAAAAAAAAAAATACATCCTCGGGGCCGGCGAGGTGGCGCTAGAGGTGAGGTATCTGCCTTGCAAGCGCTAGCCAAGGAAAGGACCACGGTTCGATCCCCCGGCGTCCCATATGGTTCCCCCCAAGCCAGGGGCAATTTCTGAGCAGGTAGCCAGGAGTAACCCCTGAGCATCTAACGGGTGTGGCCCGAAAAACCAAAAAAAAAAAAAAATACATCCTCAACAAAATCCTGGCAAATAGGATTCAATGCCTCATTAAGAAGATCATCCACTACGATCAAGTAGGTTTCATTCCAGGAATGCAAGGCTGGTTTAACATCCATAGATCTATCAACATAATACACAACATCAACAGCAAGAAAAATAAAAATCACATGATAATATCAATAGATGCAGAGAAAGCATTTGATAAGGTACAACACTCATTCTTGATCAAAACTCTCAGCAAGATGGGAATAAAAGGAACTTTTCTTAATATAGTTAAGGCCATCTACCACAAGCCACTGGCAAATATTATCATCAATGAAGAAAAACTAAGAGCCTTCCCTCTAAATTCTGGCACAAGACAAGGCTGTCCTCTCTCACCACTCCTATTCAACATAGCACTGGAAGTACTTGCTATAGCGATTAGGCAAGAAAAAGATATCAAGGGAATCCAGATAAGAAAGGAAGAAGTCAAGCTCTCACTGTTTGCAGATAACATGATACTCTACTTAGAAAACTCTAAATTCTCTACCAAAAAGCTTCCAAAAACAATAGACTCATATATCAAGGTGTCAGGCTACAAAATTAACACACAAAAATCAATGGCCTTTCTATACATCAATAGTAATAAGGAAGAAATGGACATTAAGAAAACAACCCCATTCACAATAGTGTCACACAAACTCAAATATCTTGGAATCAACTTGACTAAAAATGTGAAGGACCTATACAAAGAAAACTATAAAACTCTGCTCCAAGAAATAAGAGAGGACACGCAGAAATGGAAACACATACTGTGCTCATGGATTGGCAGGAGTAACATCATCAAAATGGCAATACTCCCCAAAGCATTGTACAGATTTAATGTGATCCCTCTAAAGATACCCGTGGCATTCTTCAAAGAAGAGGATCAGACACTTTTGAAATTTATTTGGAATAATAAACATCCTAGAATAGCTAAAGCAATCATTGGGAAAAAGAATATGGGAGGAATTACTTTCACCAACTTTAAACTTTACTACAAAGCAATAGTTATCAAAACAGCATGGTACTGGAATAAAGACAGGCCCTTACATCAGTGGAATAGACTTGAATACTCAGAGAATGTTCACCAGATATACAGTCACCTAATTTTTGATAAAGGAGCAAGAAATCCTAAATGGAGCAAAAAAAAGCCTCTTCAACAAGTGGTGTTGGCACAACTGGCTAGCCACTTGCAAAAAATTGAACTTAGACCCCCAGATAACATCATGTATGAAGGTAAAATCCAAATGGATATAAAGACCTCAATATCAGACCTGAAACCATAAGATATATAGAACAACACGTAGGCAAAACACTCCAGGGCATTGAAACTACAGGCATGTTCAAGGAGGAAACTGCACTCTCCAAGCAAGTGAAAGCAGAGATTAGCAGATGGGAATATATTAAGCTGAGAAGCTTCTGCACCTCAAAGGAAATAGCACCCAGGATACAAGAGCCACCCACTGAGTGGGAGAAACTATTCACCCAATTTCCATCAGATAAGGGGCTAATCTCCAAAATATACAAGGCACTGACAGGAATTTACAAGAAAAAAACATCTAATCCCATCAAAAAATGGGGAGAAGAAATGAACAGACACTTTGACAAAGAAGAAATACAAATGGCCAAAAGACACATGAAAAAAAAATGCTCCACATCACTAATCATCAGGGAGATGCAAATCAAAACAACTATGAGGTACCACCTCACACCACAGAGATTGGCTCACATAAAAAAGAATGAGAACAGTGTTGGCGGGGATGTGAGAGAGAAAGGAACTCTTATCCATTGCTGGTGGGAATGCCATCTAGTTCAACCTTTATGGAAAACGATATGGAGATTCCTCCAAAAACAAAAAATCAAGCTCCTATATGATCCAGCTATACCACTCCTATGAATATATCCTAGGAACACAAAAATACAATGCAAAAATCCCTTCCTTACACCTATATTCACTGCAGCACTATTTACCATAGCAAGACTCTGGAAACAACCAAGATGCCCTTCAACAGATGAATGGCTAAAGAAACTGTGGTACATATACACAATGGAATATTATGCAGCTATCAGGAGAGATGAAGTCATGAAATTTTCCTGTACATTGATGTACATGGAATCTATTATGCTGAGTGAAATAAGTCAGAGAGAGAGAGAAAGATGCAGAATGGTCTCACTCATCTATGGGTTTTAAGAAAAATGAAAGACATTCTTGCAATAATAATTTTCAGACACAAAAGAGAGAAGGACTGGAAGTTACAGGTCACCTCATAAGCTCACCACAAACAGGGATGAGTTTAGTTAGAGAAATAACTACATTTTGAACTATCCTAATAATGAGAATGTATGAGGGAAAGAGAAAGCCTTTCTAGAGTACAGTCGGGGGTCGGGTGAGGAGGAGGGAGATTTGGGACATTGGTGATGGGAATGTTGCACTGGTGATGGGTGATTTTCTTTACATGACTGAAACCCAAACACAAACATGTATGTAATCAAGGTGTTTAGATAAAATATAAAAAGTACAAACAAACAAATAAAAAAACAGGAGTAGTAGTCCCTGAGTATCATTAGGTATGTCTAACCAAAAGCAATATGAGCAGTAAAGTTTATAAAATTTGCTCATAATCCTGATATTTTAAAGTATGTTTCAACAATTATTTTCTAATTCTTGCAAGATTATGGATATATATAAATGTATTTTAGGCAAACTTTAATAAGTTATTTTCCCCCCGAACTACCTAGTATCAGAAAGATTCTACAGGTATTAAGGCTCTTGCCAAGCATCCAGATGACCTTTGTTCTATCCTCAGCATAATATGGTTTCATGAGTCCCATCAGGATCCAGAATTAAACTCTGAACACTACAGGCTATCACCCAAACCCCTGTTCCCAAAAAAAAGAAAATAAAAATATTCATTTAATCTATATTTTCAAATCTATTGATATGAGTACACAAAATATTTTTCTCTCTAAAACCCTTAACTCATAGTTATATTTCTGTTTTATTTCAATTTTTCTCTAAGCAAGTGCAGTAATACATGGGGTAGTGTGCTTACTTTGCACATTGCATACCCAGGTTTGATTCCTGGCATATCAGGAGTAATTCCTGAGTGCAGATTGAGTCAGAAGTAACCCCTGAGCATCACCGGGTGTGACCTCCAAAACAAAAACAAATGTTTTTTCTCCATCTTCTTATCTCATAACTGCTTGACTAAACTTATTCAAAGGTGGTCAATGTTATGCTTTCAATAAATTTTTTATTAACTTGGTTTATTCTTAGTGATTTTATTTATTCTAATCCGTTTAAATAACTTTTATTATTAAATGTATTATGATGCCTTTATATTAATTCTTCTGATAACAACTTTAGTGTCATTATTTAATTATTGAAATATTTTCTATTTTTATTTTATTTTGTTTCATTTGGGGCCTGTCTAGTAGAACTCAGGAACATAAGAGTCACTTCTGATGATATGAAGCTTAGTAACAGGTCAAACAGTTGGCAATGAGGCTATTGACATGGTATTTCTTATGCACACCAGGGATGGAGACCACCAGGGCTACACCTACTGGTGTTCAGGAGTCATGCAATGAAATAATAAGTGTGGGATCACATATGTGATATGTATGCACTCTATAACTTTTAAGTACCTACCTGACCTTTTAATTCAATTTTTAATGTTTCTTGTTTAATAGCTAAAATATCTACTGCAATGCTATCAACAATTTTAGGCTATCAACTTTTATAAATGACTTTTAAACTTGTTTTTATCTATTATGTTTATATTTTAAAATTTATTAGTTTTATTTATGACATAATTATTGATAATTCATAAGATTGTATATGCTTTATTTCAGATATTTTATTTGCATTTATTGCATGTTCTAATATGAGTTTATATATGATATGAATTTGTTAAATGAGTTAATGATATGAATATTTTTGTTTTCATTTCATTAAAGACACAGTCTTTTTCTTCCCTTTCTAGATACAGCTTTTAGAGTCTTAATTGGATGATTTGAATCCAAAGCACTTGTGTAATCATGTCATGACTCATATCAGATATCGTGTTATATCATATCTCACATTACATTATAGCCAGTTTCTCTAGATTTCTTTTCTTAGTATAATGTTCATATGTGTTGAGTGTCACAGACCATTTGAAGGAAATCATTTTGATGAACTCTTCACTACATAAATGTTTTGCTAAGGTACTGGAGAATTTTCTAGAGAATTTGATCTCCACAAAATATTAAGAGCAAAACAGTAAAACAAAGATTGTTCACTTTGTATATCCAAGAAACGAATTTCATTAAGTGAGAGTGCAGCCCGCCTACAACCAGGCCAATACCCATTGCATTAGAACGCATGTCATCTAGATTCATTTTCACAATATTCTTCATTGCCTTCCTCCCTACATTTCGATCATGATCTCTATACTAAGCTCCAAAGTCAGATTTCTTTAGACAAGGAACCTCATAAGTTAATATTATTATGTTTTCTATTTTCTATTTCTGACCCATCCATCACTCTATAACTAATATTCCATACACTCCATATTATTATTATTATTATTATTATTATTTTGGTTTTTGGGCCTCACTTGATGGTGCTCAGGGGTTACTCCTGGCAGGCTCAGGGTATATATGGGATGCTGGGATTTGAACCAGGGTCCTTCCTCTATTGGCTGCATGCAAGGTAAATGCCTTACCGCTGTGCTATCACTCAGGCCCTAACACCCTTATTGCTTCTTCAAATTTTCCTACAAAATAAAATCAAATTTCTTAAACACAAACTTCTTTATCAATAAAGCCATTTGTCTTTCCAGACCTTTAAATCTACTTGATTCTATTAGCCTTCATAACATCCCAATTGATAAACTTAAGAACTAACTATATTCCAATTGTCAACTTTGCAAACCAATTTCTATGTTCAGGTTTAAAAATATTATTTTCAAAAAAATAGGTCAAGTGATTAGTTTAAAAAAAAGTCAGGAATGGGGGCCGGAGAGATAGCATGGAGATAAGGAGTTTGCCTTGCAGGCAGAAGGTTGGTGGTTTGAATCCCGGCATCCGATATGTTCCCCTGAGCCTGCCAGAAGCGATTTCTGAGTGTAGAACCAGGAGTAACCTTGAGTGCTTCTGGGTGTGACGCAAAAACAAAAACAAAACAAACAAAATCAGGAATGAAACAATTTTTGGTATACCCAAAGTTCAATGATGCATTGTTAACTTTTGATGTACAAGGCATTGCAATAAATGTAGTATTTACATTTCTCCCTTGAGTCTTCACACATCTTTATTACTGCTTTTTAATACACATGAAGATGTATGTTAAAGCAGATAAATCTGAATGGTAAACATATTTTCTTCTTTTTTCTTTCTTCTTTTTCTCTTCTTTCTTCTTTCTTCCTTTTTCTCTTCTTTCTTTTTCTTTCTTTCTTCTTTCTTTCTGTGTTTCTTTCCTTCTTTCTTTCTCTTTCTTCTTTTTTTCTTTTTCTCTCTTTCTATTCTTTCTTTCTTTCCTTCTTTCTTTCTTTCTTTCTTTCTTTCCTTCTTTCTTTCTCTTTCTTTTTCAGCATATCTCAATGCTGGCTTCTGACTCTGCAGTGACCTCTCAGATCACTACTAGTGGTGCTTGGGAGAGAAGCACATGTGTGCCTGGGCTGGAACTCAGGTTGTCATGTGCAAAGCAAGTACTCTGTCTATTGTACCACGTCTTCACCTCCCAGAACCTTACTTTTAGCTATGGGAATCTTACGTTCAATTGAAAAATACTGATTGTAAGAAAATTAGCATTATATTTATTGAATTAGCCTTATATTTATGAATCTTACTTTAAAATTAAGAAAATTTCTAAACAAAAGGTTCAAGGGATATGAGTACACAGGCATCTGCCCAATATCTCTAAACATTTAGTCTCACTACCTTTTGCAATGTGATCTAGTCTCCAGGGCCTCCCTCTGACTTGTACAATCACAAACTGCACACAAGCACCAGATGTCAGTGTTGTGCAACTTTCTGCTTGAGGAGGCAAGCTTCTCTGTCAGAGCTGGAATCAAGTCATTATACATAAGCACACAAACACCCTTAGCAAGTGAATCAATGTTAGGACCCTATTGTAAAGAAACTAATTTGAGAAATTACGCAACATTGCTCTAAGGATATAGCTATAAGCCCAAAGCTAGGATAGACAGAGAAACCCTGACCATATTTTGACACAAAATAAAATGGAGAAATCCAGAAAGCACTAATGTCAGCCTTTTGTGGCAACTTTTGTGGTCAAGGGCAAAGGAGAGTCAGATTTGGTTGGTTTTGGTTGATAAATGGACAATTCTTCATGAAAGGCAAGCCATGTGTGGGATCAGTCATATCATTCACATGTCCTGTTTTTCTTTTTTCTTTTTTTTGGTTTTTGGATCACACCCAGCAACAGCACTCAGGTGTTACTCCTGGCAGACTTGGGGGACCATATGGGATGCCAGGATTCGAACCACTATCCTTCTCAATGCAAGGCAAATGCCCTACCTCCATGCTATTTCTCTGGCCGCCATTCATATGTTCTTAAATTTGCTATAAACTGACCTTACTCTTGTACTTTCTGTTGGGAAACACTTTTCTCCTATACCCTTGAAGACACTCTAGACCTACATTCCTGTAAGACACATATACTTTTAGTAATGTTATCTCCTATTTCTTCAGAACTCCACACCAATATCTCTTCATCAAGAAAAGTCAGACTCAACCTCTTTATGGTCATTAAGTTCCTTTCATAGAATTGTCAAAATGCATTGTCTGGTGACTAATAGCCTTGTAACGTTTTGTTATCACTCTTTGACTTGTCTAGAACAGCTTTTTTTTTATATAAAACAACCATAATGAAGGTAAAATATATAAGTTGATATATTATTAAATTAGAAACTGGAGAGAAAAAAATAAATGAGTCTTAAGCCATTTTTCTCTGAATAAACTTTACTTCACTAAAAAGCAGTGACAGGGTGGGGACTAGAGAAATAATACTGGAGTTGCATAGAGTGCTTGCCTTCCATGTTGCCAACCTGACTCAATCCTCGGCATCACATAAGGTTCCCTCAGCAATGCCAGTTTGTGATCACTGAGCACATATCTAGGAGTAAGCGCAGAGCACCAACACATATAATTCAAAACCAAACAAAATTGGCAAGATAGGAGTAGAAAAAAAATTTGAGGTAGCTTAAATGCTACCTCATTAAGTTCCAGGTTCCAGGAACAGTTCAGAAGGCTGAGAGAGTTGCACCAAGATAGTCTGACTTGGGCCTGAATTTCTCCCAGGTTTTTGTGAATGCAATCATCATGTATATGTTTTTTCATTAAGAGAAGTGATCCAGTAATAAATATATAAGAAATTCTGGAGTTTCTTCAGAAGAAACTATTTGAGATTTATCATGTGAAAGAGAAGAGATTATAGACCAATAAAGAAATACAGAAAGACAGATGGGCTGAATTTACTCTTCTGGGGCATTTTCCCAAAGGAAACAAAATATTGGCTATTTTTCTTTCTTCCACAAGATGGGGCAATCGGAGCGAATTCAGCTCCAGAGAGCAAAGTACTCTTGAATGCTGTTTCTATGTTTATATAGCTCGATTTGTTGAGAACAGAAAAATGGAGCTGGCTTTGAACTTGTTTATGCAGCCATACTGCATTTTCTCAAAACACTAGCACTGTGTCTGGTAGAAGTTAGGCAAGAAGGAAAGTCAAAGGTGTGTGTGCCCACTGTGGAAAGGTCCAAAAGACACTGTCCAGCCCCCAGAATCTCCAGCATTTCAGCCCAAGGGAGCTCCTAGGGTCTTCAGCTCAGAAACAGCTGCTGTGAAATTGAGCAAATTTACCATGCAGAAACATTTCCTCACATTAGGAGGAAATTCTAGATGAGATATAATGATGCCTACTTTGAACTAAATTATTTTAATATGATCAATCACAATGTACAAATTCTGTCTCTTAATATTCTAGCTTGCTTCTTAGTGCTGAAGTGATTTCATTCACTGGTCTATTCTACTGTGCATTAAATCAGCTCCAACATAAAAATAATTATGACAGTTGGAAACTTGAAGTGACCTATTTGCATAGGAGCTTTCTTGCTTTTACTTAGCTATTGGTTTATAACCAGATCTCTGTACATTTAGAACAAATGGGGGAGATGGGGCATGACAATAATTTTTAGATTAATTTAGCACTCTTCTGAAAGATATTTAGTACTTCTTCTTATTTTATAATAATCATTTTATTTGAGTCTCCAAAAAAGCCCTTAGGTTAAATATAATTTTTATCATGGTTTGTAAATATGCATGGTGGGATATTTACTTATTCAACATTTGTAACAAGAAGGTACAGAAAATTGGCATAGACTCAATTGTTTATTTATTTTAGGAGGTTCTCGTTGGTGTTTTTGGAGAAGGCAAACAATGTTGAATATTATATCAGGGCCTCACAAAAGCTGGCATGCACTCCAGACTTTCAGTCCTCTTGTAGGCCCTGAAGTCAGGCCTTTGGACTCCATTCCTTTCACTCCATAGATGGGAATGAAGAAAAACAGATAGGGAGAAAGATTCTATCCAAAGGAAACTGCCATTTTCTTACAAGAGGGTCAATTTCATATAGTCTAAAAATGAAATCCAGCTAACCATACTTAATAGAAAACCTTTCTTGTCTCACATACTAGAAAAACCCAGAGATTCTAACTGCTGAAGTAATGCCATTATGAACCTAATCTTTGAAGTTTTAGGCACATCTACCTATTTTACCTGGTAATTTTAATGGTTCTAGGATATCCCTGTCCCTAATAATAAAACAATCTAAGCATGCCTAGGTGTCATGTCATATGTGTCCACTTGGCTACATATTTTAGAAAAAATTAGTCTCTCTATTTCTCCTTTTCTCTCTTTTTCTTTCCCTCTCTACCTGTTATTCTTTTGTTTTTGTTTTTTTGGGGCCACACCTGGTGATGTTCAGGGGTTACTCCTGGCTATGCGCTCCTGGCTTGGGGGACCATATGAAATGCCAAGGGATCAAACTGTGGTCCTTCCTAGCTAGAGCCTAGAGCTGGCAAGGCAGATGCCTTGCTGCTCCACACCACCGCTCCAGCCCTTCCACCTATTATTCTTTGTGTGTGTGTGTGTGTGTGTGTGTTTGTGTGGTTTTTTTGGGGGGGGGTCACACCCGGCAGTGCTTAGGGATTACTTCTGGCTCCATGCTCAGAAATTACTCCTGGCAGGCACGGGGACCATATGGGACCCCAGGATTCGAACCGATGACCTTCATGAAAGGCAAATGCCTTACCTCCATGCAATCTCTCTGCCCCCCCCACCTGTTATTCTTATTGGTCTATATTTAAATGAATCCTAGCTCAGAAATGGGTATAGCATATTTACAGTATTCCATCAGAATCCCCATACTGTAGCTGAAGAAACATCAATCTCTAAATCTCTAAGAAATTATTAAATAGGTAGAATTTTGGAACGTCATCTTAATTGCTAAATCTTAATTGTGAAAGAACCTGAGTTTGATTTTTCACCATTGCATGCCTCCCCTAAAAGTACTTTTTTGGGGGAAGATGTGGTTTTCTCCCAACTTATTCTTAAGGAGTCTAGAGGCCCTCACAATGATTTTCAGCTAATCATTTTATTAATTCTATGTAGGGCCAGAAGAATTACTGCTATTCAAGGCCTACAATTCTAGAAGTTCTGGGGCCACCTCAGCAGCACTAAGACTCCTCTTGAATCACATATGATAATGCTTGGGGATCTCTCAGGAGACTTGTCAAATTTTGGGGTTCTGAGGATCAAACCAGGATCAACTGAATGCAAGTCGTGTGCCTTAACTCCTGAGCCATCTCTTGAGTCCTAGATTGCTCCTAGGATTAATAAAAGTTTGTGATAATTCTGTGTATCTTGATTGGCAAATAATTATAATAAAATATGTACAAAGTGTCCCAGAGAAGACCTTACTCATTTACTTTGGAAATTTTATAAATCAAATTCATAAGAGATACCTGGTACCTAGAAAACAGGATTATCTCAATAGTTTTCAAGAATTCAGACTTTTAGAGTAAATGACAATTGAGAGGATATAGGTGGGAAAGTGCAAGAACAGTTCATGCTCCTGGAAACACATGCATTCCTTATATAAATAGCTAAGAAGAAAAGAGCTGTCTAATTAAACTTCAGAGCACAGTCTATTATGTCTTTAAGCAATAGTTTTCTCGTTGGCATATGTACTGGGTGATAAGATCTACCTATCTCACTTTGGGGGTGAGAATTTAAGGATAAAATACACTTGAAAGTTTAATTTAATACAAATTCTATACACACAAAAATTCATTGTTAGTTACTTTATAGTTTTAATACTGTAAAACTAAAAAACTGCCTAGACATGGAAACTATTATGTTGAATGAAATAAGTCAGAGGGAGACAGACAAAGAATAGTCTCACTCATCTATGGGTTTTAAGAAAAATAAAAGCTGTTATTGTAATAATGCCCACAGACAATAGAGATGAGGGCTGGAAGGACTGGCTCAGGATATAAAGCTCACCACAAAGAGTGGTGGGTGCAGTTAGAGAAAGAACTACACTAACAACTATCATTCTATGTTAATGAGTGAGAGAAGTAGAATGCCTGGCTCAAATGCAGGCAGGGGGTGAAGGAAGAAGGAGATGGGGGACAATGGTGGTGGAAATATTGTACTGGTAAAAGGGGGTTGTTCTTTTTATGACTAAAACCCAACTACAAACATGTTTGTAATCATGGTGCTTAAATAAAGATATTATTCAAAAAAATTTTTAAATGCCTAGGATGAGACAGGATCTACAGTGAGGCTTTAGATGAGTATGTGATGGCTCCAGTATGGCTCTCATTTGTACCAATCTTCCACTAACTCCATTTCATTGATCTTAAATCCTTCTGAAGTTTACCTAATATGTTCTACTGAATGAACGTTTTTGTGTACACAAATAACATATTTGGATCTCTTTGCCTGTTTCCAGGACAGTCTAATAAGACTTACTTGCATGACAATCTATTAAGAACATCAAATCAAGTCAAATCAAAGTCTACACTTTCTAAAAGAGCTAAAAGTTCTGACAGCCAGCTCTATAGACTCACTCTGTTCTGGGAAGAAATGTAAACAAAGCTGTTAAAAATCATGGATACAT
The DNA here is from genome assembly GCF_024139225.1 of Suncus etruscus. Lineage (NCBI taxonomy): Eukaryota > Metazoa > Chordata > Mammalia > Eulipotyphla > Soricidae > Suncus > Suncus etruscus. Next base: position 46,060,751 of record NC_064861.1, read on the forward strand.
CAGTCACTCTGCTGAAAGCTGGCAGTCTCAGGAGGGGGAGTAAGTCCCAAGCCCTGCCAAAGCCATGCCTGCTGTACCCATCACCCACACTCACTGCTTCACCACCCCTCTACATTTCTCTACGGTGACAGCAATTTGACCAAGACTCTAGGTTTGTCGGTATTTGGACTGATATCACCAGGGCATTTTTGGGGAATAAATGTAGTTACCTCTCTCCCCACCCTCCTGCCTTCTACTTTCAGAAGCCTTGGAAGCTGAAAACATACCCTACAAAAGTTTCAGTAGTGTTTGGAATCCCTAGAACACCCTGTGGCAACAAAGTTATTTTTGTTTAATACTGTCATCCCTGTAGAAACACAATAATTGAGATGTCAATGTGTTTCTGAAGCTACCTAATGTTCAGAAACAAATAAAGTAACAGAATGGTCAGCTAGCAACAAGTGCTTACTAAGACTTCTGACAATGACTTAATGACTTCATTGGAGATACAATAATTTTCACAAAATTACTTGTTGCTCTACTCTTATTTTCCTTCTTTTCTTTCTCTTCTTTTTTTTTTTTATTTTGTAATGGTTTCTCTCCCTCTTGCCTGAAAATAAATGTATAATAACCAACGATGTCAAATATGTGATACATGCTCTTTAAATTTAAAAAAAAAAAAAGCTAAAAGTTCTGAAATGTTATTGCTTAAAGGAACTGCATTTTTAAGAACGTTTACACTTTTTCCGGAAGTCATTTATAATAAATGTAAATTACCAAGTTGAACTGTCCATCAGTTCGAAATTGTGAGAGGAATGAGAAAGATTGTACAGTGGATAAGTTTCTTGCCTTGAACGTGACCAGCTTGGGTTTGATCCCTGGCATCCCACAGGGTCCCCCCAGTACTGTAAGGAATTATATCTGAGTGCAGAGCCAGGAGAAAACTCTGAGCACACTCTGTATGTCCCCCAAAACAAAACAAAATAAAAAATAAATTGTGAGAACATACTTTCTTAGATGTGGCCAATTAGGTAAAAAAAAAATACACTTAAAAATAAATTATGTGGTTTTATGGAAGTGACAGTTGACTACTTACTATGAGAGTTGGTCTTAAACAAATTAAAAATTGCCCACAAGGAACAAGAATTAAAAGACACAGAATTCTACGGGCCGGAGTGGTGGCACAAGCAGAAGGGCATTTGCTTGCACATGCTGACGTAGAACAGACTACAGTTCAATCCCCCAGAGTCCCATATAGTCCCCCAAACCAGGAGCAATATCTGAGTGCATAGCCAGGAGTAACCCCTTGAGTGTCACCGTGTGTGGCCCAAAAACAAAAACATAAACAAACAAGCAGACAAAAAGACATAAAATTCTAGGGGCTAGAATATATTAGAGGCTAGAAGTATTTATCTTAATTGTGAAAGGACCTGAGTTTACTTTTTCACCATTACATGGCTCCCTCAAAAAGCACCAGGTTATTCCTGGCACTGACACTATGGAGTTTAACAGCACCAAACTACATCTTGAATATTCTGATCCAATTGTTGAGTATAACCACACTTGCCCCAGGTACCATGAGCACTTTTTGAAATACCTCCTCTCAAGTAGAGAACTTTGTGTCTTGAAGCCTCACCCCCCACCCTTTCTCCCTAGGTAACTTGACCTTACCTGCAGACCCCGCCCATTCCTGGGAAGGGTCTTGGAAAAGGTAAATAAGGCCTTTGACCCAGGGGATTAGGTCTCTGCCTTTTGGTCTTTGGCCAGCATTGAGGTCAAAAGGAAGATGGCTAAAGGAGTTAAGATGCAGGGCTAGCTAAGAATAGCAAATGCATGAAAGGTTATGATATAGGCCACACATGTGGTGGATAAGGCATGAATAAAGTTGATGCTTCCTGATGCCTGTCTCTGGATGAGTCTGATTCCGCCGTTCACCTAAACCTGGGACCCGCCAGCTGAATGGGGATTGCAGAGCCACGTGGCCTGGGATGGCAGAGAAAAATCCCTCCATCCATCCACCTCCATCCAGCACCATCGCTAATTATTTAATGCAACAGTGCCTGTGATATAAATAGAAATTAAGATATTTGCCATGAACACTGCTGATCTTTGAACACAAAGCCAGGAAAGAGTCTTGAGTTCTACTGGTGTGGTCTGCCAAGCAAACAAATTCAGTTTTTTCTTTACTATCTGAAGTTTTAAAAGAAATCATTCATATTTATAAAAAGTATCTATGTCAGAGAAATACAAATACCATTTATATATCATCTTTTAGAAGTTTATAGATACAGAGACAGATTCCTGGTACTCTGGAGTTAGGAAAATGGTCAAAAGTAAAAACAAACAAATATATAATATTCAAATATATCAGTTTCTGTGCATTTTTCTCAATCATTTCTTTAAAAAAAGAAAGAAAAATGCTAATAATTGCTCTGAAACATCCATAACACTTTTGGGCTTTAGAAAGAACAAGTTTTTGCCTTTCACTTCCCTAACATGAAAGCTTAGTTAACTATAACAGAGTTAGCATTCTACCAGATCAACTTATTTTTGAGCTAGATTTCCTGCATTCTATCTGTAATGTAATACTAATAGAGTCTTTTCTCATATTTGATATAAAATAGATCACAATTGCGCTTCAGAGTCCTTGACTCTCATGGGACAATGTGTTTGCCCTTTATTTCAAAAAAGCTTGAACCAAAGAGATTATGTCCTTTAAACTTCTGATATAAACTTAATTCCTAGTTCTCAGAACATGGTAGGTCTTAGGTCTTTATCTTGAACATAGACGTTTCAGGAATTCCTACTCTTGTTTCCTCTAATACTTCCTAAAATCCAGTCACTGCTACTTTGCTATTCATGAATGCACTTTCCATGAAATTATTTGAAGTTATTAATGAATTCTGTTTTCGGTATCTCTTAAAATAGTCTGTTGAAATGTTTTTCTTCTTAGAGGTCATGTTTACTCACTCTTGATATTTGAAAGTTAAGCTTTGACAAACTTCTTCAACATAAATACAGGGTGTTACATGTGAAAGGTACTACTAAGTAATGTTTCATTGAATCATAAAATAATATTTACTAAGAATTTTTTATACTCAAAACATCCACTCTAAGCACTTTATAGATATTAGTTTCTTTAGCTTTTTTATCTCCCCCTTTTTAGGGGGTATAACTGACTCATAAAGATACTTATCTGTGGTTATTCAGTAAATGCCATAGCCAAGATTTTAACTGAATAATTTTAACTTAATAATAACTCAATATTCTGGGCAAGAAATCAGGGATATTAAGGGGTTTAACCTATATTTATAAAGCACAGAAGAACTGAAAGTATAGTACAGAGTAGAGGTACTTGACTTATAAAAGACAGATTGATTCAATCCCATCATTGCACAGTTCCCCAATCATTATTATGCACAACCATGAGATAGAAGTAATCCCTAAGTACTAATTATTTCCCACACACCCCAAAATAAACAAAGTGAGAAATTAAAATCTATTTTGTAATGTGACTATCTTGTCTATGTCAAGTTAGAGCTAATGATCTTTGTGGTTTTGAATGATACTGACTTGGGAGAAGTAAAGGGAACTCTTAGCTATATGTGAGCCAATTTCTACAATGACACTTTAAATATGTATAATCTGCTGGGTTAATTAGTAGTCTTTGTTCAATTTTCTATATCTGTTCAATAAAGTCCAAAACTTCGTGGGGCAACTAGATATGTAGCTACTGAGGATAGGCATAAAAACATGAGAACATTTTTGACACAGATAAAAGATAATTTTTAGGACTAGAGTCTGTCACTTTATCTAGAAATCTGGGGCTATGTTAAAATAAATTTAGAATAAAGAGAGATTTCTTTACTGCAAGATGATTTTCCACATAATATGCAGCCTTAGAAACTGTAGGAACCAGGGACTTTTAATGCAGCCAAAATTCTATCACTCCTCGAACTCTGCTTCTGCTTGTCAACTCTGTTCTTTCCCCTTAAGCCAACTTTTGCAAGAGAGCAAAAAACATCAATGTTCAGAAAAAATTATTGATTCCTTTATTAAAAATTTCCTTGTCCTATTTCCCATTTACAGTTTGAAAAGTTTCTAGGACAACTGGCTACATTGGGTGAGGTGTCCAATTCCATTTTCAACCAAATAGGACCAAAAAGATTGAATTTAATAAGAACACTGTTTAGAGTTGGAAGCATAGCAATTCACACATACAAAGAGGTGTATTCTGATAAAAAGCTGTGCTGTGTAGGCAAAGCATCAGCTTTTCTTCTGAATGCAGATTTTTGTCAAAATGTGAGTCTGTAGCTATTGTGCTTTTGGTTAGTTATGCAGGACAGGTAAAAACATTCTCCGCATTTTAAGTTGGTTTACTTCAAAATTAGAATAATAATCTTGTGTATGATGCCCAATTGTGGCAAGAATTGCCTGAAACATGTGTGAATGTGCAAGTCTCTTGAAAAAGATTACAAAATTTCAAGGTATGACTGTTGCTATTACTATCTATATAGGTGACTAAATTTCCCATTTTTCACACTGATGCCTGGAGTTAGACTGACACAGCACGCGGTTTGAACAAATTGAAGCTCATCTAACATCACAGGCTGCGAGTGTTCTTCTTCTCAAGCCATATTGCAGTCCAGCTGTGCATGGTTATTATGCCAAGTTCATCAAGAGATGGTAGAGCTTCTCAGGGAGCAGGAGTAGGGAGGGCACAATGAGACTCAGATGGAGGGGAGTAACTCAACCAAGAAACCATACTCTACTTTCCAGAGATTCCCTCCTAGTTTCTTGATCTCTAATTCACTAAAACATGCTGAAGATAATTATAAGTTAATTATTTTCCATGTGGACAGAGATGACTCTTTATAGGTCAGCTCTGTGTCACTCTGAAGTGAAAATCCACAAAGAAAAGAAGGGTAGCTGATCACAAGTAACCAGTCAATACTATGAAGTATCTCCTAAGTCAATACTAGGTATAGGAATTCCACTACTGTTTGAGTTCCTCCTCCACTACTAAGCAAATAGTTTCCATATACTATGTTATGATACATAAAACAGACCTTCCAAATAATAATGCAGCATACAGTTTGCATAGTACCATATAATTTTCTAAACATGCGCCCTATATCATTTATCTAAAACAATGCACTTATGGCCATTGTAGATACTTCTGAAATTAGAAGCCTAAAGTTCTTGCCACTTAACTAGTTTGATGCCCTTTGAAAATACTTGACCTCCATTTATCAATTGGAAATTTGGTATGATATGGTATGAGATAAAACATTGGGTAAAGTATATGACTTTCATGTGACTAATTCTTGTTTGATCCTTAGAACTAATATGAATCTCTGATTTCTGCCAGGAGTGATCCCTGAGCACAGAGACAGTAATAAATCTGGATGTGAACCCAAAATAAAATAATGAAAGAATATAAATTTGGAATGATTTTATATCTGGAAAAATGTTAGATAAAATTAAAATGCAATGATTCTGGAGAAATGCTTTAAAAATAAGTGCAATATAGAAAAATACATTTTTATAAAAATATAATAAGTATCCCATTAAAGGAATCTAGAAAAATACATTTATCCTAAATGAAACTGTACACAAAATTTCCCAGGCAATTCATAATAGGTGGAAAAGTACAGGTCTTCCTTATTTTATTGTCTCAGCAAAGTTCCATCAGAAATGAATGTCAGTGTATTTTTCTAAAAATGTGGGGCTTTTTTCTCTTACAATTTAATCTAGGGAAAAAAGTATAATTGAAGATTGAAAATGAACCATAAATTGAAATCTACATCATACCTATGTCATACATATGACATATCTATGCTTTAGCACAGACCCCATGTCCGGCTCCAAGCTAAATTACTCACATACATCAAAATTTTTATCCTCACAACTCTATAAGCTCAATATTAATATTGTCATTTTATAGTTGAGAAAGGTAAGGAACATAGGGATGAAGTAATTTCTCATCCCTAGAAGAGGCACAGAATTTTGAATTCTGATTCTACAATGGATATTTATTACAAATAATGTCAAGGGAAAATTTATCATGTTTTATTATATAAATGATTACTAAAAATTATTATAATACAATGATTTACCAAGATTTTTTTTGTTATTGTTTTTTGGGCCACACCTGGTGGCACTCAGAAATTACTCCTGGTTCTGTGCTCAGAAATTGGTCCTGGCAGGCTTGGAGGACCATGTGGGATGCCAGTAATCAAACCTGGGTTCATCTCGGGTCAGCCGTGTGCAAGGCAAACACCCTACTGCTGTACCTGGTCCCATATCAAGTTTTTTTTTTTTTTGTTTTTGGGCCACACCCGTTTGAAGCTCAGAGGTTACTCCTGACTATGCGCTCAGAAATTGCCCCTGGCGGGGCCGGGCGGTGGCGCTGGAGGTAAGGTGCCTGCCTTGCCTGCGCTAACCTAGGACGGACCGCGGTTCGATCCCCCGGTGTCCCATATGGTCCCCTAAGAAGCCAGGAGCAACTTCTGAGCGCATAGCCAGGAGTAACCCCTGAGCGTCACAGGGTGTGGCCCAAAAACCAAAAAAAAAAAAAAAAAAAAAAAAAAAGAAATTGCCCCTGGCTTGGGGGGACCATATGGGACGCCAGGGGATCGAACCGCAGTCCGTCCTATGCTAGCGCTTGCAAGGCAGACACCTTACTTCTAGCGCCACCTTTCCGGCCCCCCATATCAAGATTTTTAATACAGTTTTTTTAGTCATTAAATTTCTTTCTTTTTTCTTTTTTTTCTTTTTATTTTATTTTATTTTTTTTATTTATTTATTTTTTTTTTTGGTTTTTGGGTCACACCTGGCAGTCCTCAGGGGTTACTCCTGCTTCTACACTCAGAAATTGCTCCTGGCAGGCTCAGGGGACCATATGGGATGCCTGGATTCAAACCATTGTCCTGCATGCAAGGCAAATGCCTTACCTCCATGCTACCACTCTGGCCCCAGACATTAAATTTCTAACACCAATTCTACCACCAATGACTCCAATTTCCCTCCCTTCTCCCCAATCTGCCCCCTTAGCAGGCACAAACAAATTTACTTTTATATTGTTTATTAAACAAAGACAAATAAAATGTTCAAAACTTAGATCAATATAAGTCAATTTGTAATAATTGTTATATTTCATAATGTTGTTACTGATATCATTGTCTAAAGGTTTTACTACACTAAAGTGTGCTAAATTGGCTTTTAAGTTTTACCATCTGGCAAGGCTCCTATGTTGATTGTATCATCTTATACTTTTGATAGACTTACATACAGATTCTATCCAGTTTTAAGCTTCATTTTACAAATTTCTAGAAATCATCCCACTCACTTCTTCTAGTTTGTTTATTCATTTATTTATTGTGCTATACTTGGGTATTCAGAATATATTTCTAGATCTGTGCTCAGGAATCACTCCTGTTAGTGCTCATGGAACATATATGGTACCAGGGATCAGACTCTGGTCAGACACATGCAAGGCAAATTCCCTACATGTATTATGACTCTCATTCCAGACTTATTTCCTATTTTCAAATAATCGTTGTATTATCACTGATCTCAGAATTTAAGCACATATCTCTCTGGATGGACTTATTGTATATTGGGTTTTGGCAGTGTTCTTGGGGGTAGCTAGAGGCTGAGTGTTGATATTTGCCAAACTAAACACCATATTTTCCTCTCCCAAATACAGAGAACGCTCCTTCACTAACAAGCATAAATTTAGTTTCAGGCTCCTAAAACAATAAGATAATAACAATAAACAACATAAGATACTATTGAAAGTGAGAAATGATTAATATTCAGCAAACACATAACGAGAGAGCAAATATTTAAATCAATGGTAGTCAGTCATGCTACATATTTGAATCACCTAACCAATCTTACCAATACTAATTCTACCCCAGATGGGAATAACCAAAATCTCTGAGAACAAGGGTCAGACCTTCAATACTCTATGGATGTCCGTACTCATCAATTGAGCTTGAGATAATGGAAACAGCTTTTCCTTTGGTATCAGTTTCCAAACATCTCTCATCATCAACACATCCCAATGTACTGGGTTTAAAATATATCATAAGCAAGTACTTAGAAAATAAAATTGTTATGTATTAGTAAATAAAATAGATCTGTATTATAAATGTATATATTATCTTAGGTTATTAATCAATTTTCTTTTTGAACTAGCATAACAATATGTATGGCTTCCAATGCAGCAGATGGGCATAATTACTATATTTAGTTATTCCCAGGAGTAAAACAGGACAAAGAGCTTGCTCAGTGTTTTTACCAATTTCGGAGCCTATGTAGTTACCTAAGCATAAACAGCTTCTTTCCCCAAACTTGTTCATTCAGACCGAGTCTGGCTCTTGTGATAGGTAACATGTATTTATCACCTTTACACTGAGAATCTAGTCTTTGAGTATTGCCATCTTTTTCCTTCCTGGGCACAGGAACTACCTCCAAACCCTACGTCCCATTTCAGGAGCAGCTTCATAGGTTGGAGTTTCATAGCACTTAGGGTAGCCACAAGAGCCCACATGTATATTGAGAATCTCCTGTTACAATAGGACAAGTTATTTATTAACTCACAGTTGTGTAAAGTACTAAATTGCTACAGATGTGTGACATTTTAAGAGGTGATATCATTCATGTGAATCTTTATCTTAGAGATATCCTACTGGTAAGCCTAGTCTCCAAGAAAGTTCAATTTTTGTAACCAACATTGAAATAGAGATTATCTGAGCTTCTAAAAATGAGTCTAGTAGTCTGTCCTATACAAATAAACTTATCATCTGGACTTCTTCAACAGAGTTTAGAACCTGGCTGTAAAAATGAGTAGAGCCTTGGCTTATTATAGCTTCTATAAATGACTTTTGAGCCTGGCTAGAAAGAAGTTCTCATTTAAATCAGTATAACAACATAATTTAAAGATGGATACGAGTTGTTTCTAGTTTTACAGCTATTTATTTCTTTGTTCCCTTTACAGAGAAGTATTTTTGAAGATTCTCCAGAACTCTAAAGGAAAAGGCAAAATTGTTGAGAGATAAACAATAACACCACTGAGTAGCTGTTGTGTTGACTCTGTCTTTTCAGGAACAAAACCTCAACATGAGTTTGTCAAGTGTTCTAGTTAAGAAAAAGAACAGACTCTGGTACTTGCAAGTGTTCTGTTTTCAGGCTCTTACTTCTCAAAGGGAAACCTGTGGATCTCCTGCCTTCATACTCTACCATTAATGCTGCTGCTACTGCTGCTATGCTTTCTTAGAGATTGCCCCAGCCACTCCATGAAAGCAGCCTTCATCAATTCCAGTTGTCAACACGAAATCAATTTTGCTATGGCCTAAAGGGTGTTTCATTCTCCCAATATTTGCACTTGGATAAACCATAACCACAGGCTGAATGAACACTCTTATTTATTCATTTATTTATTTATTTATATTTCCAGAAATGAACACAATGTGTCTGGGAGTCTCAGGAACAAAATTTCATCAAAGTTGTAAAGCACAAATAGTCTTCTTTAAAAAGCAAGGGGTGGGCTCAGCCTACAGAACAAAGACCGCTTTTGAAGACTAGTAATTTTAATTTAGAGCCATTTCCCACTCCCAATTCCAAATCTGCATCATTAAACCATGAATGAGTGAAGAGTAATAATTGTGAACAAGCTGAGTATTTCTTAATGATTTTCTGTCTTATACCCAAAGCAAATAAGCCAAATGCTTACTCAAAGCCAAGCGGGGAGTAAGGGTGAAACTTGGTTTTGCAATTTCTTTTTTTTTCTATAGTCTTTCTTCTTCCACTGAAAGTGTCTATAAAATTTTTAAAGGAAAGTAGGTTGCTAAAATGTACTTAATTTGCCATGATAGATTGAGTCCATGCTTCAGTGACTGTAATTGAATCTGTGACCTATTTCTTTAGTAAAGTAGAAATAGTCTCTAGGGTTTTTGTCACTACCATCTTTTAATGAAATTCAAAAAGACTGTCAAAATGTCTACACTTTTTCTACTGGTTGTTAATGTTATTACTTTACAATTTGTTACTTTTTAATTAATCTTAATAAATGTGTACAGGTTCTACCTTGCTGTTGGAAATGCTAGACATTGATTCTTTACTATTATAAGCTAAGTCAAAATTAACAGGACAGAAAGGGCACAGTGGACAGGAAAGCTCCAGACATATTTGGGTTTCACTTTTAAAAATAGTTTATGGTATCAGTGCAGAGAATCTGCCCCCCAAAAGAGGCTCAACACAGTGTCAATATTAAAGAGGTCAAGGTCTTCACCATGGTCTTCCTCTTGCTGATGCCACCACTAAACAATCCCATCTTTGCTTATGGGTTGCCAGCATGACAAGCTGACAGCCTCAGGGAGCAATATTCTATTGACAAAATGTAATAGAAAATATGTTTGGCTGCTTTAAAGCAGTAGTGTAGGAGGGTGTTACAGAACCAGATGGTTCAAGTTAGTCTTTCATTTGCCTGTTAAACTGCCTACTCTGCAATTAAATGGTGGTGCTTGCTTTGGCAAAGGCATTTGGTTGTGATTTGAGGGAATGTTGCTCATTCAGTGGCCTAAGGCTGAGGTCTGAGAGTTTGGACTGAAAGTGAGTAGAAGGTCTTCAGATCTTTGCCATGGTGGTGTTAATAATGCTTTTCAATATGGCCCCAGAGCACAATGTCAGCAGTATCTCTCCTACTGAATCAGCAATTTAGTGAGATAAACAGGTGAACTGCACCAACCTATTGTATAAATACTGTAGATCAGCATTTGTTAACTTAAGACCACATAGCTCTCAATGGATCCCAGATATTCCAAGGTATTCACAGGTAGAAATGATTTAAATGGAGGATACCACATAAGATTAGTGAAGCAACCAGTATGATAGTTTTTCTCTTTTTTGCCTTTACTGTCTTCTCTGACTAGAATGCACCACTTCTTTTTGTTTATCTCTTCCCAATCTCTAATTTCTAAATCCTAGCCATTTTCCAAGGTTAATGGGTATGTACTCTGATGTCTTTTATGACTTCTTAAGGAAAAATAGTTTGTCTTCTCCCTGAACCCTATTTCTTGCAACACTTATATTTTGGTTTGTGTCCTTAGGCTCAAAGTAATTGTATGATTCAAGGACCATATTCTTCAATAACCATTCAATAACCATATTTTTGTTATTGTTTTTAAATTAATATCATAGTCAAGTTCCAGGGGTACAAACATTAATTCTACTATAGGTGTCAATTTCCCTCCACCAGTGTCCCCAGGTTCCTTCTCACACACAGCCAGTCTCTTTGAAAGACACAATTTTTTGTTTTTTTGTTTGTTTGTTTGTTTGTTTTTGGGCCTCACCCAGCAAAGTTCAGGGGTTACTTCTGGCTCTGCACTCAGAAATCACTCCTGACAGGTTGGGGGACCATGTGGGATGCCGGGGATTGACCCTGGGTTCATTCCAGGTCAGCAGTGTGCAAGGCAAACACCCCATAGCTGTATTATCACTCCAAACCCTGAAAAACACATTTTTAAGTTTAGTATTTGTAGTTTGAATCTCATACATTCAGTATTATTGGTTTTATAGTTTACATAGGTACATCTAGACATAAACCACATCTGTACATATATATATATATATATATATATATATATACCTATGCTACACATCTATACAACTGGTGTGCTTGAGGCCCTGAATCCTACCTTTGAAACCTCTCATCTGTCTCTTCTTATCCCTCCATCAGTTTAAAATCCTGTTTTAAAATGACTTTTTAAACAAGAGCTGTATAGACCATTGCCAATTAACACTTGGTAAATATTTTAAGTCTCCCTATTTTTCAGTCATCAAAGTAGATCTCAATGATGCATCAATAGATAGACCTCACTAAATAAATATTCTAGAAACATAACTGTTATAGGTAACTATGTGAAGTGGAGAGAGAAGAGAGATGGCACCCTCAAGAAGGTTTCACTTCCCTCTTTACCACTTCCCTTTCTACCCATAAATTGCCTGGGGAAATCTAGATAGATAAGAATATGCAATGAATCCCTGCATGTTATAAACCTTTCCATTTCATGAGCCCCACTAGGCAGTTGTCCAACCACACATGGGTTCCTCTTGTTCTACCCACTGTGGAAATTATCTCTGCCAGGGAATCATTTCTCAAGGAAGCATAGAATACAGATTAGAGGAATTGTTCTTTGTAGGAAAGAAAAAACAGTCCTAAATCTCACTTAAGATTCCTATGTCTGCCATTGTCCCTCACAGAAAATATTTTTCAGGAGGAGATTAAAATAAAATATGATAGTTTTATTTATAAAGTAAATGCATATACTGTTTTATTTAATAAAATAATTTATATGATTTTATATTTTATATAATTTAAAATATAAATAAAATACATTTTGTTTATAAAGTAAATTTATAAATAATTTCATTTAGAGTTTGTGAGGAAGAAAAAAGAGAGAATAACACACACCACAGAACACAGACTTTTCTAGAGTTGAAGATAGTAAGGCTGTTTTTCTCTCAAGCTGCTCCCATATGAAGCTTTCCAGAGTTTGTTGTTATGCCATTGTCAAGGGGAAGAGGAGTTGAAACTTCTCATGCCTTGTTATTATCATAACCCTTTATTCCTGCTGGAGCTACTTGAAAGAGTAGTGTCCGGTCATCTCTGGGCCTAGGTTGGTACCAGTTAGTCTTCTCACACCTCAATTACTGTTTCCTAAAAGTGGATTTGTTCATAATATGGTTGCTACTTTGGGGCAAGTGACAGAGTAATTTCTTTAAATTCCATCTTGTTTTTATTTTCCAAGAATTTATTGTCAAGCAAACCTTCTCCTCATTAACCTGCTGCTTCAGAACAAATGGTTAAATTTGATATACATTGAGGCAACGCATTACTACAGTGAATAAGCGATGCATGCCTTGCATGCAGCTGGCCCAGATTTGACCCTCTACATCGCACATGGTCCTCTGAGCACTGCCACTAGTGATCCATGTGCACAGTGACAAGAGTAAGCCTGGAGCACAATCAATCTCCCTCCCCAGCAACCTCATACACAGTCCAAATTTTGTGGTGATGAATACATGCATATGTTTAGTGAATTCTCACTAAGAGAATTTAGGTATAAAAAAAGTTTATAAGAGAAATGGGATACTAGCAAAGAAGCAAGTGAGCCCTTACTTCTGAGCAGAAATCTTAGAGTACATCTTGGTCTTTCATCTAGACTTATATACTGAATATCTACATGACTGAGTTATGGGAGTCAGGCTTTGGTGACAGATGGTGACATTGTTGGGAATATTGCTGACATGCCCCCCCTTCTCAGGTTGTATCCTATTGATGAGTTGTTATCCTATTGATGAGTTGTGTGCTCAGGTACTCAGTTTTGTCTCATGGAAATAGGAACATGTTCAGGCATGGTAGAAGTACAAGCTTATTTCTCATTGTGATTACCTAAAATATTTTATGACTTATCTCCTGTTGATCCCTAGGTTCTGAACAGAAGGGGTGTCATTTTACAAAGATTGTGAACCTTTTAAGCTTCTCTCTCTCTCAACCCTAAGCTTCCATTTCCACAGTACAATTCACTATTGATCACTCCAAGATATCTAACCACACCAGGTAGCCTCTCTGGAAAGGACACAACAGAGCAGTAGGAAGGTGCTCTACAGAGCAGCCAATTGTTTTCAAGATCATCAGGAGCTAGAACTGCCTCATCCTTTTCCTATATATACTGGCTTTAGACCTGGGAGGGTTTTGCCTACTGAGAGGGGTGAACCTGGCTAGCCAGTTTGGAGCTGTTAGTAGATGAATTAAAGTTTTGTTTTGCTTTATTCCATCTGTGTAGTCTCATCCTTTGACTCTGGATTCTAACACTCTAAGTTACCTGTATCCTGACTTGTGTCCAAAAAAATAATGTCTGGCACAGTGAAATTTTTTTGTGTCACACTTTAGCCTCAAAATGGAGAATTTTGCTTTATAAAGCTCAACTATTGAGTAAGTTTCCAGACCTCTGGCTAATTGTTTTTTGCTTAGAGATAAAATACAATCCTTGCTTCTTTAAAATAATCCATATTCTAAAGAAGAAAACAGGACAGAAAAAAAACCAAACAAACATAACTTCACAATGTGTAAATAAACTATAACCTTTCTTTACCTTACTGTGCAATGACACAGTTGTTCAAAAAAATATTTGAGTTATTCAGTTTTGAAAGAAAGTAACAACAGGCTAGTAAAAAGAGAAAGTAAGATTGTCCCCCAAAAGAAAGAAATAGAAAAATTCCGTCATGATCAGAGGCAAAGGAAGCATAGTTTCCCAGTGTTTTGGCATTATTACAGCATAAATTTCTAGTGGAAACTGACAGTAGGTGAGACTCTGTTGCTACCCAGGGGAACAGATCATAGAGAGCTCTGTAGTCCTAGTGAAGGAATTTAGAATTTATTCTCCAGGACTTGGAGAACAATAGAAGAGGAGTGGTAGTTAGATTTGCATTTTAAATAATTTGCATTTAAGATCTTTTTTTTCTTTCCTTTTGGCTCCAGTTGTGAGGAGTTCAAAGGGAGGAGGCTGGATAGTGATAAGAGGACAAGATGAGCCCTGGGCATTTGCAGATTTTCCCAGGGGGCACAGAGTGGGATTCACTCTCAAACCAATTAGAACAATGATCTCTTTCTCATTAGGAGCAAAACCTGAGCAGAGTTCTGTGTTAAGACCTAGCAGGACTTGATCCTGATAAACAGAATGGTAGGCAGACTGGTTTGGATACAAGCAGATTGTCTTGTCTAGAATAAAGCACCATTTGAACTAAAGGTTGAATTTGGTCACATAATGGAATGGTTGGGATCTATCATTATCATTTACTTTGTAGATTTCTAAATAGTCATTTTTCGCTCAAAGCTGAAAATCATGTTTTTATAATATCCTAGTACATTTCACTTGATCAATCAAATAATACGCATTTTTGGGGTACTTAGAGTAAATGCTGGAGCCACGGTTTTGCAGCTACCTAATATTTAATGCTGAGATTTAAACCACCTATAAAATAATCATCACAATCCTAATTCTGCTGAGTTATTTGAAATTCTGAAAGGAGGTTGCACCCATAATCAGGTCCTGTGGGCCTAAATTTCTGGAGAGAAAAAAGCAATCTTGAAGAATATTGTCAGATAAAAAATAGTGTAAAATTTATCTCATGTGACTTTGTTCAGAAAACATTCATTAGCTGCATTGCCCTGACGCATCACTGTACTTTTATGAGTAACAATATCATCTTTAGGAGCTCGGGATCAACATCTTGCTCAAAGGCACCCAGTGAATAAGATTCGAGGATTTTGATCTAGAGCATGGTTGATTTTATCTAACTCTGCTATGGATTTTATACTAGAGAAGAATACCTTGATTTTAGTATCATTAGAGGAAGGAAAAAGGATGGTGATAATAAAGAATGCATTAAGAGAAATGGTCAGGATGTTGCCTTGCCATGGTTATCTACCTTCTTTGAGTATAGACCTAAATGGTCTATTTCCTTAGACCACTTTTCAAATAAGTGGAGCTTTTCCTTAAGACAGACTCGTTATATATAAATATAATAAAACCTCATTGTCTATTCAAATTCTAGTCCAGATCCAAACCTATTACAAGTGACTTATTTTGGGGAAAAAGAGAGGTAATAGGTTTGAAAAAGTATCAGCAGACCTCCTTTTCCTTCTTTGGATCACTTGGGAATTTTCCTGGAGTATCAGGATTGATAATATCTGCCACAAGCTTCTGCCAGCATATATGTTGGCATCTCATCAGCCTCACTAGGTAATCACTAGAACATACTTGAGTCTCACTTGATCTGCAGGGTACACTAATTAATCACCAATTAATCAGTAGTTGATTTATTGAGAACTTATGAAATGCAGGTTGAATTATTCCTTTCAGTAAGTGAAAAAAATTATTTATAACCTCATTCCAGTTTCTTTTACTCAAAAAGGAATTTCAGAGCAAAACAAGAGTGAAATTTAAAAGTTTTACTTAGAAATTATGAGGAAACACAGAGAGAAACATATTCAATTCATAATGTAGGCTATTTTAGGGTCAAGAACTCCTTAATAACTTTTGAGATCTCAGAATTATACATGGATGTTTTCTAAATTTCTTTGGTCTGAAGATATTTAGGGGCATAAGACATAATCAGAATATAGTTATAGAGGAAGAACTTTGAACTTTTTGATTTTTTTTCTAGTTCTTATTTTTTGTTTGAGATAAATCCCACAAAGACCACCAAGAGATGAACAGCACTATAATAAGGCATAGGAATTTATTTACCAGCATGCTGGGGTCATCCCTTCTAAGGCAATGATCCCTTACAGAACTCTCAGACACCTTTTATAGGGTTACAGAAGCTTCAAATCACAGTTAACTTTTAACTTGATTGGCTGTTGTCTAGGTTGTTTCCTTTTATGGCTAGATAGAGTGGAATATTGTGGTTTTGAGGGTTTTGGGGTCTGCTTCAGCTGAAGAAATAGAGGAGGAACTTGGGCACCCACTGGACGCCAGTGATCTTGTCTGACTGCAGGTCCCCTGGTCTTGCTAGTTTAACTTGTTTGGTACATGCCCCTGAAGTTCCTGAAACTGGCTCTTATGGCCTGATCTTTGTTCCTTAAAACTTGAGTCTATCATGGCTGGTCTTAGGCACACAGCAAAGCTAGATTACAGGTAATTCTAAATCAAACTTTAGATCCTTACATTCTTTAGATCCTATCACTATGGAAGCTTTTCTCCTATGGGTGTCCAACCTTCTTTGAGTCTGTCCTGTGCTGATGTTAGGTTAAAGTCTTATTTGTGTAGGTTTTCGTGTCTACAAAATAGATTCTACCTTTGTGTTTTAGCTACTTTGGAGCTAGCTTCAAAATAACTATGTTGAATTACATCTTGATTTTATTACTTTCAAATACTTAAGAGACAACTGGCTTCCCTTCTGCCTGCTTCAAAATCTTTCATGAATCCTTCTCTATTCCTTCACTATTAAAACTTGCAATTAATTATTTTCTCTTGGCCCTATCAAGAAAGAAGAGAGACAAATTAATATCTCAAGATATCCTGCTTTTTGCTTTTTACTATTATTGGTCCTGCCTCATCAACAATGCTAAATTTTCAACCATCCAGAGAAAAAAATTATTAGTGTATATGAGTTTTCCACATAAAGATTTCTCTTAAACCCAAACCTAAAAACAAGTAAGCATTTTGGTATCATGTATATATAATATATTTTGTCTTTTTAAGCAATTAGAATTTAACATGATATGCCTATTATTATTATTATTATTATTATTATTATTATTATTATTATTATTATTATTATTATTTTGGTTTTTTGGGCCACACCCGGTGACACTCAGGGGTTACTCCTGGCTATGCGCTCAGAAGTCGCTCCTGGCTTGGGGGACCATATGGGACGCCGGGGGATCGAACCGCGGTCCGTCCAAGGATAGCGCAGGCAAGGCAGGCATCTTACCTCTAGCGCCACTGCCCAGCCCCTATTTTCCTATTTCTTATTCTTAGTAGTTACAATGCTTTCACAACCTAGGCAGTGTTTCCTTAATGGGTCAAGATGCCCTAGGGGTTGGGGGACACTGGAAAGATCCAGGAGGTCAGCAGTAAACTGGGTTTCAAATGAGTGGCAATTGAAATCTTTGTTCTTATAAAGATGATAGATTTCCCAGGGGCACTGAATGATTTGGGGGTGAAAGAGGAAAGATGGTAGTAGGCCAAATAAGTTTGGGCACCTCTGTGCCAAAGTTATTTGATTATTTTTCTCCTTTTTTAACTGACAGAGGCAACCACTCATCAGTACATCTGCAAGAGAAATCTATCACCTTCTGATACAGTGCTCTTAAAGGGCTATAAATTTAGATATCAGAAAATCATGTAAGTTAAATTTGTAAGCAAAGTAGGAGCAAATAGGTCCTCAGCCAAGACAAAGGTATAATCTTTCTCGTTGGCTGATCAAAAATTTAACTTCTTTTTAATGTCTTCTGTTTCCCTGATAGCTTGGTTCTGTATTAAGTTGGTATTCACATCTTCTAAGTACTGTTTTCTATATGTACTAGGTACCATTTTTACATCTCTGAGCTACTATCTATGGCTGCTATCTATGGCTCCTATAGCGTCCAATTCAATTCTGAATTTACAACAGATAGGCCAGAGATAGCATGAAGGTAGGGCACTTGCCTTGCATGCAAAACAGTGGTTGAATCCCAGCATCCCATATGGTCTCTTGAGCCTGCCAGGAGCAATTTCTGAGTGTAGAGCCAGGAGTAACCCCTGACCCCCCAAAAAACTGCTAATTATACTTTCAACTACAAAAAAGTCTGATAATGGTCAAAAGTTATCTTTGTACTACTAATTTGATTCTTTGTAGAGCATGTGATAGAATAAATCTTGATCATCATATAATGCTAACTTTACATCTTTTAAACTGACTTAATATTTTTGGAACATGACCTGGATTAGGGTACTTAAAGTGAGAGAGTAACTTTTGACCTGAGCTTGGAGAGTCTTGATGCAGGAGTATTGACACTGAGGGGCTCTGTGGTCATCTACTAGTCCCATGTTCCTCAATAATGAATGATGTTCAGACTAAGAGTAGAATGTGAAAAAGTTTAATGGAAAGTAAAGTGTAGTAAAACAGCCCTTAGGATGGGCTTGAATGGTGGAGATAGAGGCCTTTGTCCTTAGGTCCTGGCCACGTGTCTCTATTCCCCATTAATGGACAGGTCATTATCTTCAGGTGTATCTTCAGGTGGTCGTGGTGGGAATCAGACTCACTCAGACAGGCTTCATGAGAGATAACATCTTTATTGCCCTGGCCAACATCTGATGACCTACATCATAAACCTATTTAAGCATTTGCCATTCTTAGCTAGCCCTGCATCTTACTTCTTTCATCCATATCTCCTCCAACCTCCATCCTGGCAAAAGACCCTAATCCCCTGGGTCAAAGGCCTTATCTAACCTTACCAAGACCCCTCCCAGGAATGGGCGGGGTCTTGCAGGTAAGATCAAGTTGCACAGGAAGAATGGGGGGATGGGGCCACAGTAAAGGATAAGGAAAAGTTCCTCCCTGGAGAGAAACTTAGTATAGGACTAAGCTAATATAGTTCATTTGGTGGGGGATTTAATAGAAAAACTGAGTCTTGTACAGGCTTTACAAGGCTCTTTGCATTCCTATAAATTGATTAAAAAAAAAAAAGGTCACAAATAATTCAAGGCTCCTACAGAATGGTTTGGCTGCTTTGAATCCTTTAGGTTTGGCCATTTGCCTTAGGCATTGTCCATTCTCTTACCCTCCTTTGTGGAGTCAGAATTCTAAGGTCCATGTTTGCATTATTAGCCAGGATCTTGGGGATGGGATATGTGTTAAGTCAAGTAGACAGATGGAACTGTTGGCAAGGAGAAACTGAGACTTTCTCTTTCAGAATGAGTGAGGAAGTGTCTGTGTGTGTGTGTGAGAGAGGGCAAGCAAAGGATCCAACTAAATTTGTTTAGTTGAATGAAGGCTGCAGCTATCCAAAGAAATTATGAGTTATGTACCTATAGAAATGAAAATGAGACAATTATTAATTTTAAAAAATCTTATTTAATGTTCTCTTGACTACAGAGAACTGTTGAGTTAAAGAGAGAGAGAAATGAAAAGAGCAACCCAAATGAATTCTTCCAGATAGTCAACATTCTTGAAAACTCTAAGAAACACTAAAAAAATTACAATTTCCTGTGGAGATAACATTAAGGAATATCAACAAATGCCATAGAAAAGGAAAGCTAATTGAATATATCAATCATACTTAAATTAATTAAAAAATACAACGTATTTTGGAAATTATTAAAACTTCACAACATTAGATTAAACTACAGTGATGACAATGAGTACAACCACTACTCTGCCCCCCACAGTTTAATAATCTGAGAACTTTTTGTATGGTTTTAATTTGTTAAGCCAATTTCTAATCCTACCAACAGTGCTTTGCATCGGATCCCCTTTTCTCTACATTTCACAGCTCTAAAAAATATATATGATTATTTTTAGGTAGTATGGCAACAATATTATATGGTATTAACATATAAAATTACTGTACTCCACTCACCATCAAGGTGCCCATAACCCTTCACCACTGTCCTTATGCCACCTTTGGGTCAATCTTCATCATTCTCCCCTAAATCCCACCCCCGGTTTGTTAATCAGTTTGTAATCTAAGGCCAAAGACTTGACAATGGGAACTTTTGCCTCCTTAAAAGTTTGCCCTTCCTCCTCTAACCTCCTTATTTAGCATTTTAGAATTGGAAGGAATCCCAGAAAGTATAGATCTGGCCATCCAAAGGCTATAATCTGGAAAATCTTAATGGCTAAATGGTTAGACTATCATATTTTTGCCCTGAGGTACTGATTGAGTCTCAAAGGTGGCATTCAGCATCCTTTCCTACTGAGATCTCATTATGCATTTGTAATTTGAGTAAACAATGAGACTCTATTGAATTAAATTCCTCCCTTTAAATTAACCTTAATACAGAAAGGGAGGAGGCAGGATAGGTATTATTACAGAGGCCAAGTAATTAATTTTGGAAGTTCTATGAAATATTTAAAGGAATCATGCAAATAAATTGACAAACAATTAGAAATGTAAACATTAAAATATGTGTAGTTAAGGGGAAATGATATAAAGGGAGTCCAGGTCAATTTATTATTCTCACGGAATTTCTCCTTTCTGTTAAGTGATGCATGCCTTTATTTGAAGTGCTAAATAAAATTTCAATCAGACATTGAACAGTTGGAATTTACTCTGATGAGATATTGACATTTTAGCCATTTTTAGTAATTTTATTCACACACTGTATTATGCTCACTGTCATTTTAATCCAAGCTCACATAAGGAAAATTGTATTAATAACCATGATACTGTCTTCCTATATTTATATAGGATTTCAGGATTTAAACTTGATTGATAAGTCAGAAACATTTCAAGAACCTCAATCTGAAAATGCCATCTTTTCTGGAAAACAAAAGAGAGAGGGTTAAAACAAAATAGTTAATGTTATGTTTCCAGTAACTAGAAAATGTAATTTATATAAATAGTACAAACCTATAGCAAGTTTATTTGCTGAATTAAGTTTTATTATATAGTGTTTGCTATTTAAATATATAAGCTATTTATCTGAGATTGTCTCTTAGAATATGTGCCTAAAATATTCACTTAAATTTTCCCAACAGTAGCATTAGTATTAAAATTATTATTATTATTATTATTATTATTATTGGTTTTTGGGTCACACCCAGCAGTGCTCAGGTGTCACTCCTGGTTCTATGCTCAGGAATCGCTCCTGACAGGCTTGGGGGACCATATGGGATGCCGGGATTCAAACCACTGTCCTTCTGGTTGCAAGGCAAACACCTTACCTCCGTGCTATCTCTCTGGTACTTATTTTTATAGCAGAAAATACCATATGTTATTACTATTACTTTGGATTTCTTCTACAATCATTAGAAGTCATTTGAAAATACAGACCTATTAGTATCCAAACTTGAACCTTACCCTAACAATACAGACAGTTTGGACTGGATAATTCTTTGCTGTGAGTCTATCCTATGAGTTGTAGGACAGCTATTTTTTTCTTTATTTATTTAAACATCTTGATTACAAATATGATTGTGATTAGGTTTCAGTCATGTAAAGAACACCCCCTTCACCAGTGCAACATTCCCACCACCAATGTCCCAAATCTCCCTCCATCCCACCCCACCTGTAGTCTAGACAGTCTTTCGAGTTCCCTCATTCATTCACATGATTATGGTAGTTCTTAGTGTAGTCATTTCTATAACTGCACACACCACTCTTTGTGGTGAGCTTCATGAAGTGAGCTGGAAGTTCCAGCCCTCCTCTCATTGTCTCTAAGGATTGTTGCAAAAATGACTTTTATTTTTCTTAAAACCCACAGATGAGTGAGACTATTCTGCATCTCTCTCTCCCTCTGACTTATTTCACTCAGCATGATAGACTCCATGTACATCCATGTATAGGAAAATTTCATGACTTCATCTCTCCTGATGGCTGCATAATATTCCATTGTGTATATGTACCACAATTTCTTTAGCCATTTGTCTGTTGAAGTGCATCTTGGTTGTTTCCAGAGCCTAGCTATTGTGAATAGTACTGCAATAAATATAGGTGTGAGGAAGGGGTTTTTGTATTGTATTTTTGTGTTCCTAGGGTATATCCCTAGGAGTGGAATAGCTGGGTCGAATGGGAGCTCAATTTCCACTTTTTGTCTAGTTCAACCTCTATGGAAAGCGATATGGAGGTCAGCTATTTATTTAGCAGCTTTCCTTGCACTTATTCTTTAGATGCCTTTAGCTGTCTCTTGCATTTGACATTACTCACTGTTCTCTGGGGACAAAATTTCTTGACAACACTAATTATAAAAATCTCAGGCCAAAATAATTTTTAAATGATTCATGACATGACTATAATTATAGAAATTTGGAAACAAAGAGATAACAAGAACAATAAATAAGGTGTTTCTTTGCACACAACTGACCCTGCACTGTAAATGTCCCCTAAGCCCTGCCAGGAGTGATCCCTGAACAGAGCCAGGAGTATGTCTAGGGTATATATAGGTGTGGATATAAAAAATCAAACTAGCAAAGAGATTAAACACATAAGTATGTGTAAACTGTAGAACAAGATGACAGCCAAAAGGAAAATAAAAAAATAAAGCATGACTGAATTAAAGAAAGATCTAGAAAATCCTATAAAATACTTTTCATATCTGTGGAAAATATAAAAATATTCTAGTGGTAAAATTGAAGAATAAGACAAGAACAGTCATCTAGGCTTGAAAAGTACAAAAGGTGAAAATATACAGCTTCAACTAAGCTATACAGACGCTGAAAAAGTTTCTCTCTCTCTCACACACACATATATATTTATATATATGCATATTTTATGCATTTTGTTTGGTGGCCATAGTCAGTGGTTTTCAGGCTTTACTCTTGGTTCTCTGCTCTCAAAGAGCATTCCTGGCATGAACATATGAAATTCCAGAAATCAAACCCAGGTTGGTATTATACAAGGCAAATGCCCCATTCTCTACCTCTCTAACCCCCCAAATCTCCATATTTGTTGTGGGTAACCAAAATGATCCTTTTCTTTGCTTGAGTGCCACATTCTGGCTACAGGGGGAGCCTGTGTCTTGCTGGATCACTGCTCAGATTCTAACTACAAATTTAGACATTACTTAAACAAGTGCTATTGTTTACCAGTCTAGAGGCTACCTCATAATAGATCCTCCTTTCCCAAGAGTATGCATGATTTCCCATTCCCTGTCAACAATGTTTTTATTTATGGCAGAGGAAGCATTTTAATCTTCAAGAAAATGTAATCTTTACTAAACTCTTACCTTCACTCTTCATTAAAATTGTCAGTCCTTTGCTTTTAATTGGGCATTTCCATTTCTTCTGCAGTTTCCTTAGAGTGCACATTATCTATTTTCCTACCATTTTGTTCATTTTTTAAGTTGGGCTGTAACTGCTCTCTATGAACTGTCAGATGTGTTGAGAGAGCAAGATTCTCCAGTGTGCATTTTATCTTTTGAATTTGTTCCTGGTGTTTTGCTGAACCAAAGCTTTTCATTTTAGCTTGGTCAAATCCTTCAGACTTTTCCTTCACAGCCTCTGGGTATCTCATCTTCCTTGGAAAGGTCTTTCTATCGCTCTGGGATTATGATATTCTTACACTTTTAGTACTAGCACGACCAAAGTACAATTGATGACAAGAACATGGATGCTTCTGGCCCAATGATCTGAAGACCCTGGGAAAAGAGTGACATTTTTTAAAGGGCTAAAAATGTAAAACACAAAGATGATACTGAAAATAAAAGCAGAAAAACAGAAACTTCCCTTGGGTTTATAAATAAACTGTTTGACTTTACTTATAATTTGAACTGATAAGAACACAGAAACATAAGGACATAGAAATTGTGTATAAGTTAGCTAAGGTAGCTTTTATGGTATATAATGCATATGTGAATGTATATTAATGCTTAAGTAGAAACTTAATTATCAAAATTAAATTATTGTGGGCTGGATAGTGTATAGTGCGTTATGTGCTTGCCTTGCATATAGCTAGCCCAGGTTTAATTTTCCAGAACTACTTATGGTATATGTAGCAATACTTTGAGTACAGCCAGCATTAATCCCTTTCCACAGCCAGTTATTACTTTTCCCCAAAACAAATTCAAAAAGCTAAGTAAATTATTTTGAGTGCCCAGGAAGAGGTAATATTCTGTGGAAACCATAATATTTTCTTTTTTGGCATGCTTTTAGATCACAAATACCTGTCCCTCACATCCTTATTTTCAGGGTCAGTTAATATCCAGACTATAAACTGATCTCCTGAACTCTAATATTTTGTAAATATTCATCCAGTTTTTTTCTGTATAGTAAAATAATAATAGCGCAAATAGAGACTTTCCTCAATATCATTGTATCAAACCATACACTACCTTTCTGGATTAAAGTTATCTTGTTTGACTGAGATTCCTCAACTGATTTCAGAAATTGACATTACCCAGTGTCTACTCTAACCCCCCCAAGCCCCTGTCACATCCTGCTTTACCAGAAGTCATTGTGATGATTCATATAGATTCTTGTGACATAGACAGTTGGCACTCAAAGATTTCTGCTCTACCACCTACCACCTCATGGTCCTTCAAGTTTCTGGTCATGTGTTAGATGTTTTTTTTGAAATAGTGATTATAATCAGCAAAAGTGCATAAAAGGCATGAAATAGATCAAGGAAAGCCTCTTCAATATATGGTGCTGGGAAAATTGGTAAGTCACATGCAAAAAAAAAAAAACAAAAAAAACCACCAAACATTTTCAGAGTGCTTTCTAACAAGACCTAGGTATCAGACTAAAATCCATAAATTATATTGACTAAAACAAAGGGAAGACCATTCATAACACTGAATCTAGAAACTTCTTCAATAATTCAATGCCATTGGCCAAGTTAAAGAAAGCAATGATAAATTAATGGACATCAAACTAAGATGTTTATGCACTATAAAAGAAGTGATGAACGGAATAAAAAGACACATCAAGATGTTTAAATAAAGATATATATATAAAAAATAAAAAGACACACCACAGACTAGAAGAATATATTTTCTCACTATTCATCTAATATAAAGCACTGGTAGAACTTTAGAAGGTAAGTTAGCCCTATTAAAAAATCAGAAAAATAAGTAAAAGAAAAGAAAAAAAAGAAAAGAAAAATTTTATCAACAAATACAGACAGCCAAAAGACATGAATAAAGATCTGGCACATATCAGAAAAAGTATAAACAATCAGTGTTGGTTAGGATATGGGGAAATAGAATCCTCATTCACTACGTTAACTTCAGTTATATTTTAGGAAAAACAGTGGATACATCTCAGAAAACTAGGAATTGATCTCACATAAGATTCAGCAATTCCACTTTTGGGTATTTAATCCAATGGGCAAAAGAGTCTTTTTAGAAAAAAATACATTTGCACTCCTTCCAAGAACAGATGAGTGGATAAAGAAAAAAACTGGTGTATATGCACAATGGAATATTACTATGCTATGAAAAGATTATGTAAATTAAAGCTATTTGGATGCATCTCAGGAATACACTGAGTGAAATTAATCAGAAGGACAGATACAGAATGATCTCCCTTATATGATGTCTAGAAAGTAACATAAGAAAACATCAAATACTCAAAGGCAACAAAAGACGTTAACTGGTCTTTAATAAAAAGTAAATCCCTGGGGCCAGAGAGATAGCATGGAGGTAAGGTGTTTGCCTTGCATGAAGAAAGACAGTGGTTCGAATCCCAACATCCCATATGGTCCCCTGAACCTGCCAGGAGCGATTTCTGAGCATAGAGCCAGGAGTAACCCCTGAGCACTGCCCGGTGTGAAAAAAAAATACATAAAGTATATCACTGTAGGGGGAATGGGAAATAGAACAGGTGGGGATAGGGATATTGAAATATAATAAAGAGAAGCTACCATGGGTGAAAGGTGCAGTGTTGTTGTTTTTTTTTAATTAAACCTTGTCATTATCAATATTATAAATCACAGTGACTAAAATAAAAATTTAAATAACTTAAATAAATTTGCTTTAATGTTACAATAAAGAACAATATTATAGCACATGTTATCTATACCACTAAAAGTTCTCATGTATTTCCTTATCAAGTATGTATTCATGTTTCTAATCCTTCCAAATCTTATGAAGTGTTTACAATTCTTTCACTCCTCACTTTCTAAACAAATAGGTAAATTTTTCCAATAAATGTAAGTAAAACAGACCTCTCCAAAGGAGGGAGTTGGTACATTTTATTCACTGCAAAGAAAATCTAGTGATAATTTTGTAGTAAACCTGCCTGCTATCAGTAGTGGCACATTGAAGACAGACTCTTGTCAGCAGTGATCCAAATGCAAATGCTTAATAACATTTATTTCATTCAGAACACCTAGCTGAAAGCAGCACTGTTCACAAAGGGAATGAGATGTCTAGAAATAATTTTTTTTGTTTTTGTTTTATTGCTTTTTTGGCCACACCTGGTGACACTCAGGGGTTACTCCTGGTTATGCGCTCAGAAATCGCTCCTGGCTTGGCCATATGGGACACGGTCCATCCTAGGCTAGCCAGTGCAAGGCAAACACCCTACCGCTTGTGCCACCGTTCTGTCCTTCTAGAGAAAAATGTTAAAGGGAATGAAGGGAAAGAAATGATAAATACTTTAACCCTTGAAAATATGATAATTTAGAATGGAGGGTCTGGGGGAATCCTCAGACTCTTTTTTTTTTTTTTTTTTTTTTGGTTTTTGGGCCACACCCGGTGACGCTCAGGGGTTACTCCTGGCTATGCGCTCAGAAGTCGCTCCTGGCTTGGGGGACCATATGGGACGCCGGGGGATCGAACCGCGGTCCGTCTCCTAGGCTACGCAGGTAAGGCTTACCTTACCTCCAGCGCCACCGCCCGGCCCCGAAATCCTCAGACTCTTAAGACTGGTTTCCACACACATTATTTTTGTTTTTTCCTAAGGCAGAAACCAGTGTATTTTGTCTTTGTACAGGATGGGAGTGCGAAAGGGAGGTGGGGGGATGGATTTTTGTCCCTTTCAGATTTCAACTGGACTAGAAATAAGCAGATTTTGAAATTTTCTTTTATTCCCTCACTATTATTTCTCTTTTGTTGTTATGAATCTATACTCACTATCTCTACAGGACTCCTCAAATTAATGATACCCTCAAAACAAAATGTTTTGTCCACTGAGTCTCAAAGGCAGCAGAAAGGGGTAAGTGGACAATACAGGTCTCTGATTTACATCTTCCCAGTGGATGTGTTTTCTATTACTGTTAAGCAAATATCTACACATCAAATGATTGAACTCAGCACAGATTCATTGTCGTTGCATTGTCATTGTCATTGCAGGTCAGAAATCTAATGTGTTTCAGCTGGATTCTCAGGAAGCTGAGGACATAATGTCAGACATTTGTACTTCCGTTTGGAGAATCCACTAGAGAAATGACCATTTTCAAGCTTCTTCAAGTTGCAGAAAAATTTATTTTCTTGATACTGTATAATTTCAGTCCCTAATTTCTTGCTAATTCTTAGCAATTGTCTGCTCTAAGCGTCTTAGTGCTGCTCCTAGGGTCTTGCCACATTAGGCTCCTCAATACATTGTTTACAATAGGAATGATTGATTTTTCAGGTACAGTAGAATAATTTACTTCTGAATTCCCAAAGCTTGCTGCAGTAGATAAATATCCTAATTATGTTAGACCTTGCCAGGATAATCTCCCAATTGACTAACTTTAGACTTGGAGCATCAATCACATAAGTGAAGTCTATCTACTTTTGACCATGTTACCAGTTACCAGGATTACCATAAAAGAGAGAAAAAGACTACTAGATAGTAGGAATCTTAAAAGTCAAGATAAAAGTCAGTTTACCAGATCTATGGAACCAAGTTAGGCAGGCAGTAGAAGATGCCCTAAAGGAGAGTATGCCAGGCCCCAGGTGAATGCTATGTCAGGAAAGTAAAGGAAGAAAGTACCATGAATGAGACAAAGCAAAGAAATATAATAACTACTTGTCTAAAGAATTCCTCCTTACTTGCTTCTAATTAACTAGAAAGAGGTACTAGAAAGAGTTAAGTATTTAGTTTCCAGGTGATGGTTAACTGTTCTACTGGTACAAACACCAAACAAGAGAAATCATATTGCTGAGGATCAGGAAGAATAGGCCAGTTGGGTTTTTCACTGTAGTTCTGATCTATTGGTAGAGAATACTTATACTATTTAACTGAGAGAGATTCTGAAACCATATTCCTTGCTTGGTTCAGCAGGAAAGAGTTTGTCATGAACATCTGAACTGGCTCATGACATGATATATTGAACACATATTGACCACCTCTGCCTTAAACTATATAAGTTATACTAAGAAGTATCCACAAATATTAAGCAAATGGGTAAGTGCTAGAATATCTAATTTAATATTTTAAAGTGTCTTATGCTTCCAGTTCCTAAAATTAACATTATAAAATTAGCATTATAAAATTAAGCAATCATTTACTTGTAAACCCAATCTATAAATGAATTTCAATTTAGTACCAGACAAATAGGAAGGTTTTTACTCTTCCAAAAGTGATTGGGGCCCCCTCAAACAAAAACCCTTCAGTGTCTAAAAAATAATGTTATAAAATTGAATCGATAATCATTTCACACCCAAAAGCAGATGTCTGCTTTCCAAAGACTACTCAACATCCACTGAAGAGGGTTCTCTATAAAAGAAAAGGTTGGGTATTTGGGATTGGAGCTATACTACGGCAGGGAGGGTATTTGCCTTGCATGCAGCTGACCCAGGTTCAATCTCTGGCACACCAATATGGTCACCTGAACCTGCCAGGATTGAGTTTAGAGTCAGGAGTAATCCCTGAGCACTGCTGGGTGTGGCACCTCAAAACAAAAGTAAAAGCAAAGAAAAAAGAAATGGTTGAATATCTTACTGAGTAAGACAGAAAGAAGTTCAAGTCCATGCCTGAGTCTGTCGACTTTCTTCAGAACTCACTTTAATTAGAACAAGGCTTCTGAACATTGTCATAATGGAATAATGGAATATTTAACATTCCTTAGGGCTTGGCAAAGAGATGTTACCTTATTTTCACAATTTCACAGCATTTTTTCACATCACAGAAATGCCCTCATATTTGTCACTCACACAACAAACAAAAGCAAGAAAGCAAATCCATCTGCAGGACTGTACCATATGAAAATAAATTAAAATGCTAATAGATGAGTAACACAGAAAAAGAAGCACGTTGCTGGAGTTGAAGAAACATGTTTTTCAAACATAAAGGCTTTTTGGACCACAATTTGTACCATTCTGCCCCATTTGAGTGGCTAGCACAGCACATGAAGGACAGACATAGAAAGCAAATGTTCATGACTTACTTTAGTTATTGCTCCTTTCAAATCTTGAACTTGGTTTTTCTTAAAATGAAGCTGTGAAGTCTGAAGGAACAGCCCTTAGCAATTCTCTCACTCAGAATATCCCCCCTTTTTCCTCCCATCCAACCACTTATGTGACAGAACTATGCTGATAAAGACAATAAAATGTAATTACCCTTGGGGGCTGAGCAAGGAGAGAATGTAACAACAAGATGAATACAGGGCAAGACTAAAACACTTACTCTTAAAACACTAAACTGTATGCATGCCTCCAGTGTTCTCATCACTATTGAGCCAAAATTATTTAATCTATAGATGTCAGATGCTCTGGAGCCATATTTCTAATTGCAATGCTATTGCTTAAGCATAGAACCTAGGGAAAATATATTGGCAAATCAATTTGAAAGCTTTTTGGAGGCACCAAATGTAATTGTATCAAATGAATTCAGGGATGAACATTCCCAAAAGCTGGAAATGAAATGCAGTTCTATAAGGAACTGCTACAGAAATTATGTAAAATAAGAAAGGGTGAAGAAATGACAAGTATCACTTTTCATGGAAGATCTGAGAGGTGTCTTAAAAATTCTAAAAAGTCTTTGGACCAGAGCAATAATATAGAAGGTAAGGTATTTGTCTTGCATGCAACTGACCTGGGTTTGATCTCTATATGGTCCCTGAGCCTGCCAGATATAATCTCTGAGGTAGAGCCAAGAGAAAGCCCTGAACATCACCAGGTATGGCCTCCAAACCAAACCAACCAACCAACCAGTCAATCAACAAACCAGTCAATCAATCAACCAACCAACCAAACAAAAACAACTCTTAATTGTCTCTGCTATTTTAAATGTTTCTTAGGGGGGAAAAGCTCTCCTATACATCTAAGTAATAAATATGCACTGATTCCTTGGATTTCTTGGCAAAAGTAATTACTCTGGGTTCTGGTAGTGATTATTATATAGCAGTTTTAAGTCAGTTTTTAATCATAAAAGAGTCAGAGATAAAATGGAGCATTGCAGTCCTGAGTCCAATATTTTACTGAGCATTGAGGTGTCTAAAGCAACTTTTCTCTGGGCCTGACTCTGAAACATGCCATAGCCATAGTCTCTAAGCAAATTTACTTGTAAGGGGTTACATATAAGTAACTTGTCCAGGACCTTTACAAATTCTTCCTAAATGACACTACTCTAGAAGTTAAAAAAAATCTCATGTCCTATGAGGTTATTTAGAAAAAAGATTTGAAGCTAATAGAGAATACATTCTATGGAAAGGCAATTGGAACCATTCAGGATTTACAATAGGGAACTGGAACTCAGAATTGAAAAGGGAAATTATGAAATCTGAAATAAGCAAACACAACCAAGAAAACATAAGAAAATCACGTTGGATCAAAAGAGGCAGATCTTGAATGAATTCTAGAATTTGAAGGCCAGGATCATTGGGCCCTCTATCTTGAGGATGAGTTGGGTACTCTCTTGTCCAGACTCTCACCTTAAGCCATTCTAGGCTGAATATTTTACAATATAATTCAACCTAACAGTCATGTATGTGATTATATTACCAATTAGGTTGTGACTGTATAGACTGGCAGAACACTAATGAGTGTTTTTCAGTGTCAAAGAGATTACTTTTTGGTATTTTTCCAGGATCCTGTGACTAAATTGGCTTTTCATTGAAAGAACTCCTTTTTTCTGCAACTCTATGGTATGCATTATTAAATACCTACTACAGCAATCTAAATGATCCTTAAAGGAGTCAGGGTCCTTCCAAAAATAAAACAAAAATGAAAAACCCTACTGGAAAGAACTCTTTGTTGAGATATATAATCCTCATGGTCATTTTAATGATGTATTATATTTTTCTTACTGCAGAAAACCATTATATTTAATTTTTTTATAAATTATTGTATTTAAAAGTCATACATTACATAATTTCTCAATACATGTGTTCCAAAACCAACTACCTCCCATGTAAAATTCTTTCCAATATTATCCCAGCGCCCCACCTTCCCTATTATCAGGCATGAAATAACATATTTTATATTGCATATTTATAGGAAATGGTAATAAAATGATTGTTTAAAAATAGTGCTGTAATACAATTTGTGAAAATTATGTGGATAGTTTTAAAGTAGATTTGAGCAAATGGAGACGTAGGGTGCTTGCCCTGCATGAGGCAGACATGGGTTCAACCCATAGCACCCTATCTAGTACCCCAGCCTCATCAGGAGTAGTCCCTGATTACTGAATGCAGAGCCAGGATTAAATCCTGTACCACCAGGTGTGACACAACAAAAAGTACCACACCACTGTAAACAATATACATAAATTTATTGCCTTTATTGTTGTTCTGTCAACGCTTCAATTAATTACCCTATTATGTTCTACTTAGACACCCTTAATAAGACTTGTATTTCTTTATCAGGACATTAAAACATAAGAAAAATACACTCAATTAAACAGACAGAGACACTTCACAAAAATACCAAACACAAACTAACTCATTGATATGTACTCAATCTAATTTATAATCAGAGAAGCACAATCCAAGAAATTGTAGGATTCCAGAGTAGAAGATGAGACCACACAACTGGAATAAGTTTTTAACACTTTAATCCGTCTGCCAACAAGATTCCCCAGCCTGGCCAGCCAGGGGCCATCCCCTGAAGGATATGAGCCCCACCCAAGGTCATGATGAGGATATATAGGGAAGAGATATAGGAAGGTTCCAACATTCTGATGATCCTTAAAATAATTGGCTCTTATCTAGGGGTATCTCCCTACTACTCCCTTGTCATTCCCTGATAGGCTACCTGGTACAGCCAGGTAAACTGAAGCGGGGTCTATGGAAATAGGCTTCTGAAGCCCCAGCATGTAACCCACACCATGTGGTCCTTACAAAATGCTGTTTCTCATTGCTCAGGACCTAAAGAAGAAGCCTGTCATGTGGCTTTTACAAAATGGTGTCCCTCCTTATTCAGAATTCAGGTCCCAACAGAAATCACTATATATAAGTCAAATTGGCTCACATTTGGCATTATCAAATATTGATGAAGAGATGGGACATACAAAATTCACACAGGCTGCCAAAAGGAATGTAACCTAGTAACATCACCTTGGAAAATAACGAGGCATTATCAAATAAATTGAGAAATGCAAATAGTATAGCACAGCAATCTTAATCTAACCTGTGTTGCAGAAATAGAATATTACATATACATTAATGAAAACATGAATCTACAAAAAGATATTTGCCAAATATATCTATCAATACTGAAATAGATAAATGTTTTTATTATTAGAATGCTAAACGTCTATAAACATGAGAAAACTCTAGTTACACTGGAGGACAGAATCAACTCTATAAAGTCAGGAGAATCGTTTCTAAAATGGCACAAAGTTGGTTGGTGCTTGTCTTACATGACAGTCACATCAATTTTTATTTGTTATATGCACATACACAAATGCACAAACATCAATCTTTAGTAGCTTACATTTATTTTAAAAATTAAATAAAAATCATGGGACTGGAGAGACAGCACAGCAGTAGGATGTTTGCCTTGCATGCAGCCGACCAAGGACAGGCAGTGGTTCGAATTCTGGCATCCCATATGGTCCCCTGTGCCTGCCAGGAGTGATTTCTGAGCACTGAGCCATAAGTAACTCCTGAGCACCTCCAGGTGTGACCCCAAAACCAAAATAAATAAAAATCAATAACCAACAGGTGCCTAAAATAAAATGTAACAATAGTGCGTTTTGATTAAGACTTTTATCCCAGCATTAGAAAATGAATTCAAATAAATCTCTAAAGTCATGTAGGAATGCCTTTTGCATTCATCTATTTAAGCATTTCTTAGAATTGCTTATACGGTCTACCTAGGAACTCTATAGGATAATTAGTTTCACAGACATACATGGAGAGGAATAGGAGGAAGGGTTCAGGGAGTTAGAGTTCTTTAGGAAGGAAAAAAAAAAAAGAACCGTATCTTTCAGCAAGGGGGCCGAGACTTGGGAGTAGAAAGAGTCTCATCAAACTGTGTGTTTCCTCTGATGAGCTCTTGTTATGATAATTATTATCACTCCAAAGATGCTGATAATTATATTTAGACAGTTTTTAAAGAAATATTGTATAATATTTTCTTCCATTTAACACCAGCGTTAGAGTTGATGAGTACTCAGTCAGATGAAATGCAGAGCTGCTGGTTTGTCCACAAAGTGTTCCCATCAACCATGTAAGTGAGTTTCATAATGTATACATTATAGTAGCAGGGGGGAGCACAGTCTTTTGGAAAGGACTGATTCTTGGTGCATAATCAGTTCCCATTGAATTTAAATGACTTTTGGTCCTACATCGATGCTGATAAAATACTTTCAAATGTACAGAATATTAACCAAATGTTTATATTAAACAACTCCTTTCAGGGGAAAATGTGCTCAGTGAAGCATAGCTCCCTGGAGGAAGTTAGTGAATATTAATGTTTAGCAGATCATAAGGAGCTACAAGTCCATCCATGTAAGAGGCCAAGAGGGAGATAAAAGAGCAAGGTTGGTGGATGGGCCCTGCCAGGGGAAGGTACAATCACATTGAACATAACCTCATTGAGATGGAAATGGAGTTTGAAATGCATGCAGTTGGGGTTGTCAAGAACTAGAAAACAGATGTAGGCTGAGGAGGAAGAGAACTGGGCTTTCTCATCTATGTTTCCAGGTCTCCAACCTGCTGAGACTTAGGTTGGCCTCAGACCTGTCGGGCCCATCAAAGAAAAAAATTACAGGTTGTGCCAGATTATTAATACCTGCCAATTGCCAGTTAATCATAGGACCTGACATTGGGTAAGTGAAGGCTGCTTATCACAAGAAGCATTTGGATTTTTAAAATTCAGTACTATAGTATTTCCTCTCTGCCAAAGCACACTGTCCAACTCTAATTATTAATATTTATCTGCAGGCTTCAGGAAATCATTAAGCATCTTATATGGGACATGTATAAATATACAGCACTCACAAACATGTAAATATAAAATTCATAAAATATACATATTTCAGAGAAGACAGTTTTTATTAACTATACAGGGGAGCAAATGAACAGTTTGCTTTAACTGTTGGTGGAAAATGGACATCCTGGGAAACATAGGTAAAAGAGCAATGGCTTTTCTCACTAGGATATTGGTGGGATTTTAGTCAGCTAGGTTCACCCTGGTCTTTTGCCCCACCATCCAAATAATGAAACAATTAACACTTCCAATAATTCCTGAAATGGAATTTGTGTGATTTGGAAGAATCCTATAAAACATATATAGCTCTTTAATTTAATCTAGTGTTAATAACATTTTAAGAGTTCGGGGCCGGGTAGGTGGCGCTGGAGGTAAGGTGCCTGCCTTGCAAGCGCTAGCCAAGGAAGGACCGCGGTTCGATCCCCCGGCGTCCCATATGGTCCCCCCAAGCCAGGGGCGATTTCTGAGCACATAGCCAGGAGTAACCCCTGAGCGTCAAACGGGTGTGGCCCAAAAACCAAAAAAAAAAAAAAAAAAAAAGAGTTCAACTCATTTTTAATTATTTTGTTGTGGTGGGTATAGTTTAATTATATTTCTAGAAGCCACTCTTAATATTTGGAAGGCTACATTCCTTCAGATGTATTTGAGTTCAGGATGAAAGATGGTAGAGAGGAACATTGTTTCTATTTTTCAGATTACAGAAGCACCCACCTTGCTCTCAGACTCTACTTGCAAGTAGACTGGATAATCAACTACTAATTGCATCACAGTATAAAAAATAAAAAACAAATAAGCCTGAGGTTTCTCCTTTGCTAGGAATGCTTACAAGGTTATTATAAAGGAACGTTACAAAGATATTCAATAGTCATCATTATACAAGAAAATATAAAATCAGTTACTAGTACATAGTGTATTCCAAATATATGGTATAATACCAGGGATTCCCATCATGGTGCTTGAAAACATGAATAAAACAAAATGGCACCTATGTACATGGAACTTCCAGCTCACTTCATGAAGCTCACCACAAAGAGTGGTGAGTGCAGTTATAGTACACAGAGAACTACCATAATCATGTGAATGAATGAGGGAACTGGAAAGCCTGTCTGGAGTACAGGTGAGGGTGGGGTGGGATGGGAAGGAGGGAGATTTGGTACATTGGTGGTGGGAATGTTGCACTGGTGAAGGGGGTGTTCTTTACATGACTGAAACCTAATCACAATCATATATGTAATCAAGATGTTTAAATATAGCGAAAAAAAGAATGTTATGTGCCTGGAAAGAAATAAAGACTCACATCCATTCTGTTCTCTAACTATAACTTTCTAAAATGTTAATATTTTGGGGAACCTATCTGAGGATATTGGGGAAGAATCTGTCTTTTGATTTTCTAACAATGCTCCCAGTGAAACCATGTTGCTGGTCCAAGGAACACATGTTAAGACCACAAGGATGTAGGAGGTCCCACTCAAGAAAAGACTAGATAACATTAAAAGATATAATATTCTGCACTGTAGAACAAGTACAAAGTGCTAAGGAAACATAATTGATTCTGTCTGCTCAAGAGAGATGAGGTGGAGGAGAGAATCAGAAATGTTATTGAAGTGAGTTTTGAAGAGTGAACAGAAGTTTTCCAGTTAGAGGAAGACATTAATTTAGATGCAGAGAGAAACACAACCTAGAGTATTTCTGGAATCAATGAAAGAAAAGCACATGGGATAGGTACAGGTAGTAGTGGGAGAGACAGCAGGAGTTGGGAAGATATATCCTATTGTACTATGAAAGGAATTATTACATTATAAAAATCCAAAAACTTAATGTTGGCCTCACATAAATGACATTGGAAGGAAAAATACCTTGCTGATGCCTTCCAAGAAGTCATGTAGTCAATATGAACCTCTCTGATCAGCTTTCAGTTTTAATGGGATGTCAGAGAGGTTTTTCAAAATCCCATAATTGATCAGGCATAATCAGTCTCTTCACTTGTTGGAGATTAAACATTTTTTAATAAAAGACACTTAACTATTTTAAGGGATTTTTGTAAGGCATCTTCACAAATCTATGAAGCCTCAAACCTTATTTAGTAATTATAGACAAACGACTACTACTTACAGGGTTGTATTCTTCCATTCTGTTTCAGATTTCAGTCCAGCTGTTCTGGAAGCTTTTATTTTAGAAACTGGAAAACTAGGGCTATTAATAGATTCAGGCAGCTAATTTAAATCTGATAATGTGCTGACACTTGGCTGCATACTTCAGCACAGATGCCCATGTGTACAATGTGTATTTATTTCTGTACAAATGTGTACATGCATATGTATAAATAACAGCAAATACTATGAAGTCAACACTTAATATTTTACAAGGCCACCTGGGAGTTATTCTTTGCCTCATAAATGAGACGCTCTTTGACAGATATAAAACCATTTAGAAGCCTAGAGGCTTGGAGGTCAAAGTTATTAGAATGCCAAAGGATTATCGTACGCAATTCTCCTTCTGGGTGGAAAAGGGATTCAGAGTAAACCACAGAATTCTATCGAAACTTTTCTTTATTTTCCCATTGACCACTTCATATTGTAAACTATTCACTATTATGCATATCCTAAAATTTCCTTCTATTACTCATATTTTTCTCACTCTGTTTTTTCATGTGAGAGTAGAACTTTGGAATTATGCACGGGTTCAACTCTTGTTCTGATCTTTTCGAACAGCTTTTAGAGCAAGTTACATACCGTTCTCATGTGCACACTGGTGACAGGCATATCTTGCTGATCTTGAGACCTTACCCAGCATAACGATCCATAGTTTCTCCATCCTAAATCTCCATCACTAAATCATTGTGGGAACAATGAGAGCAATGTAATGCCCCACATGTGGGTTACAGAAAATTATCCTGAACCCTATTTCAGAGCCCAGTATATTCAGTCTTCTTCAGAATTTCCATAATCTTCTTTTTAGCTTTGGCTACTGCTTCAATGACTTAAAATTTTGTTATTATGTAAAATGTTTTATAATTTACATATGCATGCATATTTGCAAGTTTAAAATAGAATTTAATGAAGACTTGGGTAGCGGGTTTGCAAAGAGGCGGAGTTAATAATCACAGTAATGCCAAACCTGCTCAACTTCCTTGCAAACACCTGACTAGTCGAGGTTTCTGTTCTTTGCCACAGATAGATCCCTAGCCTTCAACTAGCTTTATTATTATTATTATTATTATTATTATTATTATTATTATTTTATTATTTCTCGCCTCTCCTCCACCATCTCACAAGGGGAAACAAGTACCTTGCTGTTACCAGTAGAGCTTCAGACATTATCTGACATCTTAAGTTGGAATCAATCCCGGTACTCATTCACATCATGAATACCAGCACTT
This sequence comes from Suncus etruscus, assembly GCF_024139225.1. Taxonomy (NCBI): domain Eukaryota; kingdom Metazoa; phylum Chordata; class Mammalia; order Eulipotyphla; family Soricidae; genus Suncus; species Suncus etruscus. The sequence goes on from NC_064861.1 coordinate 46,098,632, forward strand.
ACTGATAATATTTTTTTCGCAACAAGCCAAATCCTCTCCTGTATTTGATTTAAAAAATAGTTAAGGTACTTTGCTCACACATACACACACACACACACACACACACACACACACACACACACACACACACCTTGAAAGACTGGTATATCCTAGAAACAGATCACAGAGAAGAAATGATAATAGGAATCACCTCCAAAATTATCCCTCTTGCAACCAACATTAACCCCAAACTGGGAGCGCCATCTTGAGGGAAGACGTGGCAATCCTGTAACTAAGAAGAGCTGAGTTAGTTGTTCCAATAAAGGCTATTAAGTTAGTGAAATTAATATCGAAGTCAAAGAGAATTACGTTTTTATGTGATAAAGATTCTCTCCTATAGGAAAAATTTGTTTATAACGTGGGAGGGAAGAGATAGTCATATCTAAGAAACCTGTAACTGGTACAAAGCGGTCATTTCTTGTGGAAACTACCGAAGATTGAACAGTAGTTGTCTATTGCAACATGGGTCATTCCAAACTGGTTTGTACTTGTAAAATTTGTTTGTTTGTTTGTTTTTGACCACACCCGGAGATGATCAGGACTTATGCCCTGCTCTTCATTCAACAATTATGCCTGGTGGTACTCTGGGGGCTAAATAGATTTCATAAACTGAATTCACTTGCATGCAAGGCAAATGCCCTATCTGCTATACTATCTCTCTGGCCCCCGTGCTTGTGAATTGAATTAATATTTATTCAAGAATATATTGAATACATATTATGCATGTCCTTGACACTGCATGAAATGTACAATGTAGTCAATGAATAAAGCAAATTTAAAGATCAATTGTTCTCAGCCTTAATTGCAAATTATATTCACTTGGAGAGCTTTTAAAGCCTTGATTTCCAAGTCATACTCCTGATCTGCAGCTGAGAGTAGTATCTAGACATAAGTATTTTTGTTTTTATAAACATATTTCCCATCACTAAGGAAAATATATTTAGCATTAAAAAATAAAATAGTTAAACTATGTCATGCTGGAACATTGTCTAGTAGACAAAACTTTAAATTTTAGGGAAATACACATTTATTAAATTACTTTACACTACACTATTTGGCTATTTCACAGCTTTGTAATATCAGGCATAACCTTAAGGAACAATGCTTCTTAAACATTTCTTAAAACAGAATTCCCTTGGACACTAATGAATAAATAATAGAAACACTCTGGTTTATTGCAGTAGTTATAGTGCTTCAGTTTCTACCATTTTAACAGGTTACTTGTGATTTTTACAAATGCCCAAGTTTGACAACCACTGCTAGGTTTCAAACCAATACCATTGATTCTGATAGAATAATAACTCAAAACAATTTTACCCAGGAGGGGTGCTTATAATTCTATTCAATTTTAAGATTACAAGTTTTCTTTATTGCCACATAGAACATTAACCAATTTATACTAGAAATTTTATTCCTGCCCTTTTTGGAGATGTTTATTTATATATCCTTCTATTTATCCTTACATCAATTCTACTAGTTCCCTCATTAAATGAATCAAATAAATCTTTAGAAAGTATTTATTTTCTATGGGAATCAAGTTTTTGACTATTCAAAATTATACTTTGACACAGATGATACCAATGTGTATACAATATTGAGATTCACTTTTCTTTTTGGTTTCTGGGTCACACCCGGCAGTGCTCAGGGGTTACTTCTGGCTCTATGCTCTGAAATCGCTCCTGGCAGGCTTAGGGGACCATATGGGATGCCGGGATTCAAACCACCATCCTTCTGCGTGCAAGGCAAATGCACTACTCCATGCTATCTCTCCGGCCCCTTGAGATTCACTTTTATAAATAAAAGCCACAATCCTGGGAGATATCTAAATGAGAACCACTGTTTTTGCCACACCAAGCACAAGAACCTAATTATTTCTGTAACTTTTTGAGTTACACATCATAAGAATTAATAGTAATTGAGTACCTACTACTATTGCTAACCACTATTTTAAAATCTGTGCATGCATTTTTAACTTTTCAAATCATTTCAGAACCCGAAGATACTGGTACATTCATCATGATTCTGATTTTACATGTAAGAGACTTTCAGGGGTCTCAAACTCAATTTACCTGGGGGCCACAGGAGGCAAAGTCGGGGTGATCCTTGAGTGCAAAGTCAGTAGTAAGCCTTGAACATTGATGGGTGTGACCCAAACAACTAAAACAAAACAAAACAAAAGAAAAAATTCCTCTAGGGCCAGGGCCACAAAATGTTGTATGGCGGGCTGCGAGTTAAGTAACCTATCATCATCACACAGTTGATAATAACAAAGCTTGGATTCATATGTAGGGAATACTTTCTTATGCCGTTCATGAGTAAGATTCATGTTATTCTTCACAAACAGAAATGGGAAGATTCTTTATGAAGGTAATTTATCCAGTTCATGAAAAAACTCATCTGATTAATTGAAATTACTTGAAAAATCAAGTTAAACTAAAAAAATTATATCTTAGAGCTGCTTTCTTTGGCAAGGCTTATCTCTTTTGTTCACACCCCAACATTCAGAATCATTCTAAAAGGAACAGATGTCTAGGCAACTCAATGTGACTGTCATGTGAATAAATTAGACTAGAAGTCCAATACTCAAGAAGAAGCATTTAATGTTGTAGCTCAGGTAGTTCTGTGGGTTTACCAATGTACAATAATAAAAATACAAAATAAAAGAGAGGAATATTTTAAATTTTCTGATTTAAAATCATACCCAAACTTACATTTGGGCAGGTCCATCAAAAAGCACTTGGTGGGAAATCATCTGTGCACTAAGTGCTTTTTATACCATGAGCAAAGGTCTGAATTGTAAGTAATATTGGCAAGAACAAGCTATAAGTTAAGATGCAAATCCAAATCGAGAGTGCGATGTTCTGGCTTTAAGCCTGGTAATTGAATTTCCAGTTTATTATCCTTAATGTTTTTTAATGTGAGTTTGCAATTCAAGTCAAAATGGAAAGCTGCTCCTCCAAATCTTTTCCCTGAAGCACTTCCAGGAACAATTTCTTTTCAGAGTTAAAAAATGGTTTTGGGTCAGAAGTGCATTTTAACTTTTTCACACTTTGGAAGAGTTCATTTCAGGGGTATTCTGCCTATAGACCCAATGTAGGACATGAAGCTATGGACACTAAATTAAGAACTAGAGATTCTAAAGAATGAACCTAGCATAGGAGCTTCTTATGAGAATGGAAAGATAAAGCTGAGCTGATAAGCCATGCCTCATCTGAGAATTCTAAGTGGCTTCTCTGACCATTATATATGTAGCTGAGTATGTATATATATATATATATGAATAATTATGAATACATATAAATAAAATATAAGTGTGAAATCTGCTGTTTGGCATAGTTATTTTATTCCCCAATAATCTGAGCTTATTGTTTATAAAAGCTAGGTCTCATCAAGAACCCACTATTCATATTTTTTAGTGTTATTTTTTTTCCTTTATCTAAAATTGACCAGAATCAAGGTGAAGTATTGAGTTATGCTAAACTAGCTAGCCTTAATGGAGAAAGAAGTTTAAAAGTGTGAGCTATGTTACTATAATAAAAAAAATCAATGCTGATAAACATAACTTAATGAGGTCATAATATCATGAAGAATATTTTATTTAATTCTATGCATTACATAATTTTATAATATACTTTAATAATATATTATTTTTCCCCCTCAGTTCTCCATAGGACAACTAATGTTTTGAGTCTCAATTTTCCATAGTGCTATAAAATAAAATGTGTATTTAACTAAGAGGCCTCCCTCATTTGTATTGATCTAAGGTTTGTGCTCTTTATTACTTCCCTGTTCCTTTATTCCTCTTCTGAACATTAGATATCCTTTAACTATTCTTGCCTGTGTGAGAGGAAAGAAAAGAGCAAAATAGGGTACTAAAAATATGTATGTATGCAAGTGTTGTAAATATGTGTAGAGTGTGAAGAAGAAAAAAAATGACTTCATGAGCCCATTCTCTATACATGGAAATAGGCGTGGAAAATCTAAACTTCCCAGGCATTGACCTCCAAATACGCTAATATAATGACTTGCATATTATATCACAAAAAGGGATTTTCTATTGACTTATGGAGTACTTATACTTTCTTCTTTCTTCTTTGTCTTTTTTTTTTTTTTTGGTTTTTGGGTCACACCCGGCATTGCTGAGGGTTACTCCTGGCTGTCTGCTCAGAAATAGCTCCTGGCAGCACTGGGACCATATGGGACACGGGATTTGAACCCCAACCACCTTTGGTCCTAGATCCGGCCGTTTGCAAGGCAAACGCTGTTCTTTGTCTTTTATCCTATGTATACTCTCCTCCTTTCAATCCATCGATCTATCCTTATTTTCCAACCATATATCAAATCTTAGTGCTCTTGCAATTCAGTATACATATGCATATACTTGTTTCATTGTTCATTTAGCTAGCTTCCAGGTGTTTTATTTGAGATTATATCATCTTACAATAATTAAAAACTTTAGCACAATCAATATTCTTCTGCAAATGTTATAACAGTATGTGAGTATATTCTTAGAGTTGATACTTTTACATTCATAAAAGTCAAGGAAAATGGATAATTTACATTGTTTGTTTTTGAAGCCACATTTAGATATTCTTAGGAATTTCTCTGGCCCTGTACACAGATATCACTTTTGCCAGGGATCGGGATATCATATTGATGCTGAGATTGAACCCAATTCAGGCACACACAAGGCAAGAACCTTACTATCACTTTAGCTTAACTTGGGTAATTTTATTGTTTTTGTTTGTTTGTTTGTTTTTGAACCACACCCAATGATACTCAGGGGTTACTCCTGGCTATGCACTCAAAAATTGCTCCTGGTTTGGGAGGGCATATAGGATGCTGGGGGAGAGAACGGTGGTCCATGCTAGGTTAGCACGGTAAATGCTCTACCTCTTGCATCACTGCTCTGGCCCCAACTTGGGTAATCTTAAAATTTCTGTAGACATTGCCAAAAAACCCTCTGAAAAAAACAGTAATAATTCTTCTATGCACTAATGACTAGATTAGTGCTCTTTCTTGTGTCTCCTTACATCTATGCCAATTGTTGTCCCACTAATGTGATACAGAAGCAGAATAGAGGTCATCCCTATTTCTAGCAAAAGCCAATGCTATAACCCAAATATTCTGAATCTAAATACAAAATCCTTTTCTTAAACAATCAAAGATATATAAAATGTCAGTACCTGGTCTTTCTACCTTTATTACAAAAAAGAAAAAAAAGAGGACAAATGTGATTAAAACACTAAGGCTCACAATTCAGACATAAAAAGGGGTTTTAACCAAGTTTAGAATTTATCAAAATGCTGCTTAGTTAGAGATTGGACAGAGTTATGACCTTCTATTTTTTTCAGACATTTTCTTTGTAATAATTTCATGGAAAGAAAAATTACTTGAAAGCTATTAAAAGGGCCCAATACATCTGCATATAGATTTACATCTTTCTTTGTTTCTAGGAGAAAAATAAAGTTAATTGTAAACAACTGTCAAACGTGGTTTACATTTCCTTTAAGATGTATGTGAGCTATGGGGCTGGAGTGGTGGCACAAGCAGTAAGGTGTCTAACTTGCCAGCTAGCCTAGGATGGACCGCAGTTCAATCCCCATATGGTCCCCCAAGCCAGGAGCGATTTCTGAGCACCTAGCCAGGAGTAAAACCTGAGCGTCACTGAGTGTGGCCCAAAGAGTGGTGAGTGCAGTTAGAGAAATAACTACACTAACAACTACCAGTACAATGATAGTGAGAGAGAAATACAATGTCTGTCTTGAAGACAGGCAGGGAATGGGGGAGGAAGGAAATAGGGGACATTGGTGGTGGAAAGTTGCACTGGTGAAGTGAGGTGAGACTTTTATGGCTGAAACCCAACTATGAACATGTTTGTAACCATGGTGCTTAAGTAAAGAAATTATTATTAAAAACTAATAGAAAGAAAGAAAGAAAGAAAGAAAGAAAGAAAGGAAGGAAGGAAGGAAGGAAGGAAGGAAGGAAGGAAGGAAGGAAGGAAGGAAGAAGGAAGGAAGGAAGGAAGGAAGGAAGGAAGGAAGGAAGGAAGGAAGGCAGGAAGGAAAAAGAAAGAAGAAAGAAAGAGAAAGAAAGAAAGAAAGAAAGGAAAGGAAAAAGGAAAGGAAAGAAAAGGAGGAAGGAAAGGAAAGGAAGGAAAGAAAAGGAAGGAAAGAAAGAAAGAAAGAAAGAAAGAAAGAAAGAAAGAAAGAAAGAAAGAAAGAAAGAAAGATAAAAGAATAGTAACCCTTCCTCGAATAGGGAGGGTGAAGAAAGATATTGTAATGGAGAACCATCTACTCAGACACTTAAATAATGAGTGGAGGTAGTTTGCAAAAAAATTTCCTGAGAATATCACAGCACATAATATAGACTTTCAGTGGCTAGAGACATGGAAAACATGGCTTTCTGGGGGTGGGGTGTCTGTTGATTACTTTTGAATATAAAATAAAATAGATTGTGTGAGGAAAAAAAGACAGGAGCTAAACAATGTAGCAGTTTGGGCACTAGCCTTACATGTCGCCCACATGAATTTGATTCCTGACACTTCATTTGGTCCCCTGAGCAACTCTAGGTAGGGTTCCTGCAGGTAGAGTGAGGAGTAAACTCAGAGCACCACTGGGTTTCATCCCCTGCCCACGCCACAAAGACAACCAGAGGCTAGAAAAGCAGGTAGATATCAGACTACACTAACATATCTGAACTTTTGGTTGGGTGGGAGGAAGAATCCATTTATTAAAAGAGTATTCTGAGCTACAGGAACCAAATCCCACCTGGGACATCCTTAATACTGCTCAAACACCAACATGGCCCAGCACTAATAGGATATCCTGACAACGAGGAAATTGGGAACAACTTGAACTAAGAGCAGGTTACCCTACCTCGCCAGCTAACGATGAGACAAAATCAGAAGACTTGTCACCCCTTGGTCTGTGCAAAAACCAAGATCGCGATCTACAGATGACTGGCTGATAGAACCATGACCGGGCAGTATGTATCCTGGGACCAAGAAAAAAACTCTAGTCTAGGGTTTGACCTACGACCTGCACCAACAAGCATGATCTCTAATTCCAGAGGTATGACTGAATCAGTAGCAATTGAATGGGTCTTCTGGTAACATAACGAAAGACGCTATCCCAGGCTCCAACTTAGGATCAGCGCAAGGACCAAGACCACCAACCATAGAAGACAGACTATAATGACACTAAGGGAACAGAACTTCTAGAACGACAAAGAAAGACTCACCATAAGTTCCATCCCTGACATGTGCAGAGATGGAGATCTCTAGATACAGAGACCTGATTTTACCACCTAGGATGGAGCATAAATCTCCCATACACCACAAAAGCACCAAGGGGGAGCAAATAAACTATAAAGGAGTCTATAGTTAATCCCATGACAATATACTTCAAGGGTGGAGAAACCTTGTATCTCTTAGACCAAGAGAATTCTTTTTTCAAATGACTCCAATATTTACTGTGCCTATGCAGGAGGGGGAAGAGAGAGAGAGAGGAGAGAGAGAGAGAGAGAGAGAGAGAGAGAGAGAGAGAGAGAGAGAGAGAGAAAGCACAAAATAATCCTTTATTTTTTTATTATCTATCTAGTTTTTGTCATTTTCTTTGATTTGGTGTGGATACTGAACGGGTTGTCTCCATTTTTATTTATTTATTTTTTCTTTCTTCTTTTCTCTTCTTCTGTTTTGTGCTCTGTCATGTTTTTTATCTCAAGTCCACGGCAAGTATGTGGTGCCTATCTTTATTGCTGTAGTGCCCCCTGGATATTTTATTTGGTACTTCCTTTTATGCTGATGTGGTGTTCCACCTTCTTTTTCCCCTTCGTCTCTCAAACCGAGGATGAGAGCCTCTAGCAGGACTCCAGCCATTTTTGGCATATTTGATTTTTACTCCATTTTATTACTTTTCTCTTCTTCAAACAAAATCACATAACCTTAACTATCTAGTTCCGCCTCCCAATTAGAGGGGGATATAACGGAGGTACCATGACCAAACAGTTGAAAGATCACTAAGTAGTAAGCTAGGCATGGAGGGGACCACTCATTCTAGCAGCCCCGGGGGTGAGGGTGGAGGCTATGGGAGGCAGGATGGGAGCGGAGGTGGAGGGAGGACAATTCGGTGGTGGGAATCCCCCTGATTCAATGTTAATATGTACCTAAAATATTGCTGTGAATGATATGTAAGCCACTATGACTAAAATAAAAATTATAATAAAAAGAGTATTCTGTACTGTGTAAGCAGAACAGATTGGAGAAAAACAGGACTGTGGACAAGGAGATCAAAAGATTCTGTTTTTGAAATTTCATGTAAAATGGTGAAAACCCAGAGAGAGAATTTAGCAGTAAAATTACAGAAGAGTAGATGGGTACATAAGAGTAAGATTGTGATTCTTGGGTTTTGTCAGGGTAGTGATAGCACAGCAGTAGGGCATTTGCCTTGCATGCAGCTGACCCAGGACAGGCCTGGGTTGCATCCCTGTTGTCCCCCAAGCCAGGAGCAATTTCTGAGTGCAGAGCGAGGAGTAACCCCTGAGTGTCACCAGGTGTGGCTCCAAAACAAACAAAGAAAAAAATTATGGTAGTCCCTGGAATTTTAATTCAACTTGGAAGTTCAACTAGAAGGGTTGTCTAGTTCAGTGTTTTTCAACCTTTTTGTGCAAAGGCACACTTTTTTCATGAAAAAAAAAAAAAAAACAAAACCCAAGGCACACACCATTAGAAAATGTTAAAAAAAAATTAACTCTGTGCCTATCTGGACTATATGTGAAATAATTCTTTTGAATAGGAATCAAATAAACACAAATAAATAATTTTATAATTACTTTATTATGAAATAATTTAATAATTGGTCTATTTGTGAGTGAAGCTGCATATTACAGATGAAGTTGGAATTTTACCCACAGCACACCGTGGTACCGTAGTTGAAAAACACTGGTCTAGTTGACAGGTTGGATAAGTATCCTGTTGGAAAAGACACTTATGGTCCTTGCCCAATGATTGTAGAATTAGCTGCTCTGCTGTGTCTCTAAAGCACAGCATTCATCTTGGGACTTCGCACTGCTTGCTTCCGCCTGGGAACTTTGATGATCTCCGGCATCCTTCTTGGCGGCATCCTTCCTTGAGGACGTGCCTTTTTCTGAGGTGTGTCGTCCCGCCCACAAAGGGTGGAACCAGAGGAGCTCCACTTAGCTACCAGCATATCATCTAGCCAATGAATACCACCACAACACGTAGAAAAGCGCACAATACAAACGTGACAATGGGGAAATAACGCAGACTAACACCAGTCATAGAGAATGAAGATAGCAACTCTGATGACCTGAAAATGACCAGACACCTAGTTAGTCTCTCAGATATGGAGTTTAGTGAAGAAATATGGAGGATGTTCATAGAAAAAGTTCTAAGAAAGCATAGACCGAGTTGAACAGAACACTAACAAGAATCAAGAGAATATGAAGATAGAAACCAGAAAAATTCCAAACTCAAATAACAGGTCTGAAAAACTCAGTAGATGAACTCAATGGAAAGCCTCTCCAACAGAGAAACAGCAGCTGAGTATAGAATTAGTGAGATGGAAGATGAGATACATAGCAACTCCATACAGCAGAAGAGATTGGAAAAAATCCTTAAAGAAAATGATCAGACAATGGAAAAATTAGTCAAAGAATGTGAACAGATGAAAATAGAAGTCTTTGATAAGCTCAACAGAAACAACTTAAGAATCACTGGAGTCCCAGAGATCCAGGAAGAATCAACAGTCAAGAACACCATCACAAAGAAACTACCAGAGCTAAAGAATATATTCAACCAAATCCTGCATGCCCGAAGAATGTCAGCTAAAAGAGACCCCAGGAAAAAGACACTTATGGGGGCCAGAGCATTAGCACAGTAGTGGGCATTTGCCTTGCTTGCAGCCAACCAGGGATAGACCCTAGTTCGAACCCCAGCATCCCATATGGTCCCCTGAGCCTGCCAGGAGTGATTTCTGAGTGCAGAACCAGGAGTAATCCCTTAGTGCCACTGGGTGCGACCCCCACTCCCTGCCCCAAAGAAAAAAACAAGAAAAGAAAAGGGCACTTATAAGAAGTCATTTATTTGCCTCTAAATATAAATAGAATGCAATATAAAGGAGATATATTAATGACAATTCACAAAAATTGCTAGAGGGATATATTTATCCTTTAAGATTAAATAGTAGAATTCCCAGTAGATTCTGTAAAGTAAAAAAAAAGAATTTTTTTTTTACAAAAAATACAGGTGATGATATCATACCCTCGAAAATATGTGAAGAAAGAAGTTATAGATTCTGTCCATATTGGTACAATAAAAATATTTTCACTTGTACTATCTTTAAAAACATCTTTTTAAAAATCAATATATTGTTTAATTGAATCCCACTGTGAGATAAAGAGTTACATAGTTGTTTATGATTGAGTTTCACTCATACAATATCTGGGACCTTTCATTAATGCACATTTCTTGCCACCAATTCCCTAGTTTCCCTCTCACCTTCCCCTCTTCTTGCCCCTATGACAGGCATTTTTCCTCTCTCTCTCTCTCTCTCTCTCTCTCTCTCTCTCTCTCTCTCCCTCTCTCTCTCACTCTCACTCTCTTTCTCTCACTCTCTTTCTCTCTCTCACTCTCTTTCTCTCTCTCACTCTCTTTCTCACTCTTTTCTTTTTCCCGTCCTTTTAGACACTATGGTTTGCAATAGTTTTACCGATGGTTATTGTGCATTCACTTTATCTCCTTTCAGCTCTTGTCCAGAGTGATTATTTCCAACTGTCATTGCCATAGTGGTCCCTTCTCTGTCCTAACTGCACTCCCGTGATACTTGTGGCTTGCTTCCACCATGGACTGATTCTTCTGGTCCTTATCTCTTTTATTTTGGATATTACTACCTTACTATTTTATTTTTTGTATCCCACAATGGAGTGTGATTATTCTATGTCTCTACCTCTCCCACTGACTTATTTCTCTCAGCATAATACTCTCCATACCATCCCTTTATAAGCAAACAGAGCAAAGAAGAAATTTAACTTCTCTGAATACTAGAGAAGTCCAGTTATGTTATACACACATATTTTAGTAAGTTATTGCATTTTAACAGACACAGTTTAAACATATATCAGAACCTAAATGGAAAAGTAAACTACTGTATTCACAGAACATTATTTTGCTACTTAAGTTAATAAATTAGCTTTAAATGCATACAACTAAAAATAAATTTAAGAGTATGAATTAAATTGCTGGAATATATTCATAGATCATATTAAAGCAAGTAAAGTATTTACAGATTTACAATATTAGTTTATAAATTAGTACTAAACATATTAATGCATGTTTAGGGCTATCTTTTTTAAGGTAAAAAGGAAGAAAAATAAAGTTATTTTATAACTTTATATAAAACTTTTATATATAAAAGAGGATCAAAAATAACTGATTGGTTAAAATTTACTTAGTTTTTCCACCTTTGTGCCATTGACATTTGGAATTAATTGCTTTTTTTTTTTTTTTTTTGTATTGTAGACACTGTTTTGTGCACAGTGGGAGTAGGAGAATTCAGCTACACTCCCAGGCATGACTATTAAAACTCTCAGGTACTGCTGGATGGCTAAGAACCACTCACCAGTACTTACTGTTCTTTACAATATATTCCTGAAAAATTATCTTTAAAAATTATAGTATAATGGACAAAGAAAAACTAATACTCCATCATCTATTGTTTTCTTCATCCATAGAATATTAAATGACTTAAGTGGAGTCCTGTCCCCAAGAATGACATGTCTGCCAAGAAAATATAGTTTAGAGGTGAAGAGGCCTCAAAGTGGTGCAGATCAACATCCAAGGATGGGACTAAGATAGATAATTTGCACATACATAAGAATCTCAGTTTCCTGATATTTGAAAGGAGTTTCCTCTTTCCTTCCTTTATCTCTTCTTCACTTCTCTTCTTCCTTCCTTCCTTCCTTCCTTCCTTCCTTTCTTTCTTTCTCTTTCTTTCTTTCTTTCTTTCTTTCTTTCTTTCTTTCTTTCTTTCTTTCTTTCTTTCTTTCTTTCTTTCTTTCTTTCTTTTCTTTCTTTCTTTTTCTTTCTTTCTTCTTCTTTCTTTCTTTCTTTTTCTTTCTTTTTCTTTCTTTTTTCTTTTCTTTTTCTTTCTTTCTTCTTTCTTTCTTTTTTCTTTCTTTTCTTTTTTCTTTCTTTCTTTCTTTCTTTCTTTCTTTCTTTTTCTTTCTTTCTTTCTTTCTTTTTTCTTCTTTTTCTTCTTTTCTTTCTTCTTCTTTTCTTTTCTTTCTTTCTTCTTTTTCTTTCTTTTTTCTTTCTTTCTTTTCTTTCTCTTTCTTTTTCTTTCTATTTTCATTCTTCTTTCTCTTTTCTTCCTTTCATTTCTTTCTTTCTTTTCTTTTTTTTCTTATCTTTCTTTCTTCTTTCTTTCTTTTTTCTTTCTTTTCTTTCTTTCTTTCTTTTCTTTCTTCTTCTTTCTTTCTTTCATTTCTTTCTTTCTTTCTTTTCTCTTTCTTTTCTTCTTCTTTTCTCTTCTTTCTCTTTTTCTTCTTTTTCTTTCTTTCTTTCTTTCTTTTCCTTTTCTTTCTTCTTTTCTTTCTCTTTTCTTTTCTTTCACTTTCTTTCTTTTTTTTCCTTTCTTTCTTTTTTCTCCTTCTTCCTTTCTTTCTCTTTCTTTTTTTCTTCTATTCTTCTTCTTTCTTTCTCTTTCTCTTCTTTCTTTCTTTCTTCTCTTTCTTCTTTCTTTCTTCTTTCTTTCTTTTTTTTCTCTTTCTTTCTTTCTTTCTTTCTTCTTTTTCTTCTTTTTTTTTTCTTTTCTTTCTTCTCTTTCTTTTCTTTCTTTCTTCTTTCTTTCTTTCTTTCTTTCTTATTCTTTCTTTCTTTCTTCTTCTTTCTTTTTCTTCTTTTTTCCTTTTCTTTTCTTTCTTTCTTTTTTTCTTTCTTTCTTCTTTCTTTCCTTCTTTCTTTCTTTTTCTTTCCTTTTTCATTCTTATTCTTTCTTCTTTTCTTTCTCCTTTCTCCTTTCTTTTTCTTTTCTTTTCTTTTCTTTCTTTTCTTTCTTCTTTCTTCTTTCCTTTTTTTTCTTTATCTTTCTTCTTTCTTTCTTTTCTCTTTTTTTTTCTTTCTTTCTTTCTTTCTTTCTTTCTTTCTTTCTTTCTTTCTTCTTCTTTCTTTCTTTCTTTCTTTCTTTCTTTTTCACTTTTACTTTCTCTCTCCCCCTTCCTTCTTTTCCTTCTTTCTTTCCTTTCTCTTTCTTTTATTTCCTTTCTCTCTTTCTTTCTTTCCTTTCTCTTTTTTCTTTCTTTTCTTCTTTTTGAATTTCATGGTGTGTGTGGGGGGGAGATTTCTCTGCTCAGGGCTTACTTCTGGTTCTGTGCACAAAAATCACTCCTGATGGTGCTGAGGGATAATATGAGGTGACAAGATCAAAACTGTTTGAACATATGCAAGGCTAGCACCTTACCTGCTGTCCTCTCTCTACAAAACATTTCCATATGAATATTTTTAACTGTGAATTTTACCTCTTTGAGTCCTGAAACACAGTAGCCATGCAATATTGGAACATTATTATACTGTTTGTTATTTTCATTATTATGAAATGATATAATGAATGAAATCCAACAGTCTTGTCAACATCTTATCTACTTTTTCAGTTTACTAGCCTTTTTATTTCTTGTCACCGCTATTCATAGCTATTGCCTATCAGGTCCTAAACTCAGTACAGCTCACAACTTCATTTTACAATTAAAGACAATCCCCTCACAATGATGTGAAGAAAGAGATTGAGGTTCAAGCAACATAAAGCTTTTTTTTTGGTGATGATTGTGGTTGTTTTTGCATTGGTGGGGATTGAACCCAGGCCATACTTGCAAGACAAGTAGTCTGCCGCTGAGCTACATCCTTGGTCATAAGGGTCAAGCAATATTAAATAGCTCATGTGGCACAAATGCAGTTGCCATGTTCAGACCAGGCCAATTCCATAGAATGAGTCTTTTCTTGACCAAGATGTAAAACCAGTTTTGAAAGATAATGGCTACACCAGGCCATGCAGCAGAAAGCTTGCCATCTCAGGAAGAGAGTGTGGACCAAGCCCTAGCCCAGCTGAAGCGACACCTGCTGCCTCCATCACCCAGAATCACTGTTTTCCCCATCATCCTACCTCAGCAATCCTCTGTGATTCCCTTTAGGGACACCACTCTGATAAAAAGAAAAAAAAAGCTTCAGGCACACTAATCTTTGGGTCGATATCACCAGGGATTTTTGGAGTGAGTGCAGGCACCCTTTCCTCATATCTTTCTTTTTCCAAGAAGCCTGGCATATGAGTTTATGCCCCTAGTGCTTTGAATTTCTAGACAACTTTGTTTGATGCTGTCATATCTATAGGAACACACCAGTTTAACAAAATAGACAGCTAAATAGAGTTTAATAAACCTTCTTCCATTGTATTAGTGACTTTATTGGAGATACAATAATTTTCACAAATGTATTTGCTACTGTACTTTGTTTATTTCTTTCCTTTTTTAAACTTCTTTCCTTTCTTCTTCTTTTATTATTTTATTTTTAGTTTTCCATAAATTTCCTTTCATTTATCTGGGAAAAAAGGATAATGGTCAACTATGTGATTCATTTTCTTTTTTATTTATTTATTTTTTTGAGGGGGGCACACCCAGCGATGCTCAGTGGTTGCTCCTGGCTGTCTGCTCAGAAATAGCTCCTGGCAGGCACGGGGGACCATATGAGACACCAGGATTTGAATCAACCACCTTTGGTCCTGGATCAGCTGCTTGCAAGGCAAACGCTGCTGTGCTATCTCCGGGCCTGTGACGCATTTTCTTTAAGTAAATAAAAATTGGGAATGTGATGCAAGATACAGGTAACTTATGCTCATTTAAATGGTCACTTATTTTTTTATTTTGGGGGAATTGGGCTACACTTGGGTTACTGGCTTTGTGCTCAGATTTCACTTCTGAAAGGCTCGGGATATCATATGGGATGCCAGGGATTGAAACCCGGGTCTGTCTTAGGGTGTTCCCATGCTAGGCAAATGCCCTACCACTGTGCTCTCACTCAGGTCTAAAAGATCAATTCTTTCATGAAATAGAAAACTCTTTATTTCTTCTCTTTCAGTCTTTCTCACTTTTCATTCACTCATTTGTGGGCCTTATTAATTGATATTTGGCAAAATAATACTTTCAGTGTTCAGATACAAAAGTAATAAAACATTTCCACATTATGAAAAATGACCTAGATTTTTGAAAAAGCCTCCGTGGCACCTGAATGGTCTGCCTTGATAAGCCCTTTTACTAGCTAATATTATTCTAATTGTGTGCAAGTTGTACTTTTTGTAATATTTTTGTAACAGAATCTTAGAAAAAAACATTTAATTTTTTTATCATTTTATTATGCTTCACAAACTATTATGATTTGATTGTTAATTCCACTTGATTATATGAAATTATTGATAGTTTCATCATTATAAGTACAAAATGCTATAAAGTTGCTGTAAGAGTTGAGAAAGAAAATAATCAATCTCCTTAGAACACAACATTAAAAAAATAGCTGAAAAGGGGTCAGGAGGATAGCTTAAAAAGTAAGAGTACATACCTGGCATGAAGAAAGCTTCAAATTTGGTCTGTAACACTGCCACTCACCAAATTCCACAAGATCTAAGCAGCACTGTATTACTGAGTTTCTGAGTTCCAAACCACCATGTCCACCCCATTGGTCTAAAGGTGTCATTCCACAAAATAAAAAAAAAAAAAAACACAATTTGCAAACCAACAAAAAGAGACCTAGAATATAAGGATGGCTCCAAACCAACGCAAAATAGTTCAACTTAGAAAATCATAATAAGGGAATCACAAAATTACTCAATGCTAATTCAGTTAACAGTTCTTCCAATAGTCATTTTTATGCTGATTCCCAAAATTCATGTATTAATATTTAATATGCATACAATAAATTTGATAAATATTCTGATGTATGTAACAGGGACTTTTCCACAATACTAGAGAAACATCACTAGCTATTGAGTAGTCACAATCTATTGAAAACCTGAAGGAGGGAAGGAATGTCTACTTTCAGGAATAAGGATGCTACTGTGGCATATATATTAGACTAATGTCATATGAATCACTGGTATGATTCAAATATACCCTCTCATATTTAGCTCTTATTACTAATATAAGGAGTTGCATAGCATCATAATTTTATATACTATTTGATGGAATATGGCCTCAAAATGTATCTTCATCAACTTTCCTTTCCATCACAAGTTATAGCTTTCAAGAACTTTCATTATCTTAATAGATGATTCAATTCATAAAAAATAATTGCTTTAAGAGTTATTTTCACATCTTGAAATGCACAATATTACAATGGGCTGCAAGAGAAAAACTACATGAATAATCTATATTATGACTAAGAAATCATATTTACTGGCTTTATCTGGGTAGCACATGCCTGTAATCTGCTTTTAAAAATATTAAAGCTCATCTAATAGACTTCTAAAAATTATTAAGGCCATAGAGAGGAAATGACTTAATGACTATTCATAAAAACCTGTTAAAAGTTTAACTCAGTTTATTATATGGTATGTATATTCAAATTAATTATCAAAATGATACTACTTTTGTGTATGTGATGAGTTTCTAATTTTTATTGTTTTAAGAATTTGTGGTAAAGAAAGACTTCTAGAAGCTGTCTAAGAGTATTAATAAGCTGCTTTTGATCTAAACTATTGCAATTCATATGCATTTTATTTCCATATAACTCTCCAACAGCTCTCTTGTGATGATAATCTAGTACTAGCATGGATGAAAATTAACATTTGCTAAGAAATTAACTTTAAAGAGACATGGCTTATTTTTAAGTTATTTTATTATAGTATGTGATTTTCAAAGTTTAAATTCAACCAAATATAAACCATAGTGTTCTGCTTGTGACAATGGTAATTCCTAGAATTGATATTTGTAAACTTAAAAAAAAATAGTTGGACAGTACCACCACCTCCAAACTGTTGTAGAGAATAATATTAAGATAGAAAAAAAGCTATTTTTTAACTTTGTCTTTTCAGATAAGCATATAAGAAATTATCAGAAAATTTGTTTCATGTTCAGTTTGCCCCTGTAATAAAACTTGCCAACTCTTGCCTTCTCGTCCTCAGTTCTCTCTGCTTCTTGAATACTTTAGATGTCCCTTCATGGTTTCTAATGTTCTACGCTGATATAAATAAATATGAGGTAGTATCTTTCAAGATGTTGGTGGGAAAGAAACAGTTTTATTTTTTAAAATAACCTAACCCTATTATCTTCATATTATTATGTACACTTACATTTTTTTAAATTCTTTTTTTTTTTTTTTTTTGTGGTTTTGGGTCACACCCGGCAGTGCTCAGGGGAAACTCCTGGCTCCATGCTCAGAAATTGCTCCTGGCAGACACAGGGGACCATATGGGAAGCCGGATTCGAACTGATGACCTTCTGCATGAAAGGCAAACACCTTACCTCCATGCTATCTCTCCAGCCCCATTTTTTTAAATTCTTATTCATAGAATAATTTTACAGAAGACTTGAAATCATTAATTAGCTCTTTGGTAGAAATGAGAAATGCTGGCAAAATTAAGAATTGCCATAAAAATCAGTGAACAGAAATTCAGAAGCTTTTTGTGCAAATGAACTAAAAACAATTTGAGCTAAATGCAAAAAGAAATACTTTTGCAATCAGAAATAAGTAGATGGATATGTGTTACACCCCACATAAGGAAACATGCACCAGACGTGGCTTTTGCCTTCCTGGTGCAGTGTCTAATTTTCCTCCCAAGAATTATCTGCCAAAAGGCCTGTTCAGAGAAGTCAATTATTTACCCTTTGCGTGGATTATTGGCTATAATTCTCACATGGCTGTGACATTACATTTTCTCTTTACTATTATTTATTTGAATTTTGTCTCTTTTGCCACTACAGATATTCAGCCTTAGCTATCTTGCAGTCATTAAAGGAATTTCAGTACCAAAACAAGCTGTTAAAAGTTCCCTGCTGGCTTAGCATATTTGCAACTTAAAGTCCAGCCAGCTTTCTCTTTCTGTCAGCCTTCTCACTTCCCCAAGTCAAAACATAACATCTTCAAGACAATGGTCTTCTCTCCCTGCTTTTGAGCTTCAAAGCAGAATGATTTCTGTCTTGGGAACTCTCCCTGTCACTTTGAATACCTGCTTGAAAATAGGTTTGGTCACTGTAGAATTGGATTATTTCACTAGGGATAATTATTGTATACCTTTCTTTAGTGTTATTCTCTTTCTATTACCAGATCATAGGGAGTGGGTCTTAGCCCCGAGCTAGAATACTATTTCCCTCAGGTTAAGAATATTTGTTATCAGGAATAAACCAGGATTCCTGCTATCCCTTAATTTACATTAGTAATAACACCTAGGGCCAGGAACTTCTTTGATATGTAAGAATTTTGTCTTCCTTTTATCCTCTAACTCCTAACAGAAACCTATTCTATTCTAAGGTTACTAAACACCCTAAGCTATATGTATTTGTTCTGAGATCAAACAATGTACATTGCATTCTTTTCATGTTACGACTGCCTCTTTCTCCCTTTATATACTCCCTTGTCTAAGATTAAAATTTGTCGCACTCTTGCCAGAGATGTGTTGACCCCACACATACTGCATGTGGTATCATTATTTCATATTTCATATTTGTCTGCTTCGTGTTCCCGCTTATTCCCAGTGAGAGTTTATCTGACCCACAAGGTTTTGCTTAGGACACAAACATGTCCGCAGCAGATATGGGCCAGTGGTAGCCTATTTTCTATCACAAGATAAATCCAAGTAGTAAATAGCCTTGCTTATCCAGATTTAAAGATCAGCTAATAGTTGGCCTACATCTTTAAATTCCTCTTTAGCACTGAGATTTGGTGGCTCAAACTGAAAACTGCAAAGAAAATGTCAGAGGCAGGTGTGTGTGTGTGTGTGTGTGCTTGAGCACGTTCATACATGTGGATGCACATGCATTCATGTGGTAGAGTGAGAAGGAACCTTGAGACAAGAAGGGAGAGAACACCAACACCAAATCTCACTTTGTATTTCAATTGCCTTGAAAATAAACAAATAAAAAGGGAGAAGACCTGCTCAGAAGCCAAGTCCTTTATCAAATTCTATCAAGCAGCATCCAGAATGAAGGCTGATCCCTCACTGGCATCTGCTTCCCTAAGGTGCCAGGAAGACCCTAAATTCTTTACAGAAGTCATGGATCCATCTCTGGAAGAAGTGAAAATAAGTCATCTATTATTTTGGCTAATAACAGAGAAATAAACTTGTTCAAGGACATCAAAAACTATTATAATTCTACAACTTTGCTTTACAAGGACTCTTATTTCAGCATTTTAGTACTCTACATAGATATGCTTAACACTCAGTTAAATACAGATATATTTGTTAATTAACATAAGTGCAAATATGTAAATATTTTAAATAGCAAAAGGATAAGCCTCCTTGTATATAGAAGATCATCACCTTTAATCCAAGTCACTCCTAGTGACAATTTAATGAGGTAAATTAATGAGAGTAGAGCCCAACAGGAACAAATAATGAGTTAGAACTTCCAAGGAAATATACCAGGCATGAACTTTAATTAGGGGCGGAAATTAGTGTTTGGGGTCTTTAAAGAGAAAACATTTTAAGAGAAAAATTAATAGAAAACTATAGATTCAAAATTAGGTACAGGTCCTCATATGGAGTCTATTAAAGTGAAGGTTTCAGCAGGATTCTTTACTGGCAAGCAAAAATATCCACTTCTGGACAACAGGGATAACAAAAATCTGACCTTTAAAGCAGGTCTTATCTCCCTGCTCCAGTCCCTAAATGGGTCCATTTTGCACACATTAGTAACATGTGCTTCCTTCATTGAGTGAAATAATGAGGAAAGTGTAGGAAGGCCTGGTAACATATAAACAGCTTTGTGATATGACTGTTTCTGGGACTACAAACATACTATCTAGAACTGAAGTACAGACACGTCTCTGACTATACCTTCTGACTTCCCAAGGATTTTTAAAATATCTTATCCTATTTTTACCTCAAAACAATTCTGTAAGGAAAAGCAAGTCTTATTATCCTGATCTAATGAGAGAAAAAACTAAAAGACATTTTTCTCTTTTTAAAGTGAATACCCTTTCATGGGCTTTGTTTTCTCTCCATTTCTTAATCTCCTGCCTTTTATCTCTACTCTCACCCAAATGGAGCAAATGAAATGTTTATCACTTTATAGGAGCATATTTAATGTGATTGCTGTACTAGACTCCAAGGGCCAACTACTTGAGCATGCTCACCTGTGCAGAGCAAATCCCAGTGCTATTTTAAATCGATCAGTCATGATTCCATAAGTGCCAAGCTTCTAAAACAAAACGACCTTAAATATTTGGTATATGCTGTTGTTCTGAACATGTCATTTACAAACTGCTCTTTTATCCAGAGACCCGCATAATAAGCAGGTGCTAAATGAATGCTACAAAGAAGTATTTACAATCTGCTGAATAGCAATCCCCCCCATGAAAACTACAATGGTTTAACATAAAGGTGCTAAAATTTCTGGACTGGAAATTAACATATGCCCCATCCGAGCATCAAATATGATGGTGCTTTCAGCTTTTCAAATCTTTCTAGGAAATCTGAGTCAGGTGAGCTTAAGACTATAACAAACTCGTTGTCACGGAGATTTTTTTGCCCCATTTACTGAAATTATATGCTAATTGGTCCCAGAGTTGCAGACTCAAGGATACAAAATAGATAGAAAACAGTTCACATCGTGGACATTTCTACTCCTACTCATTAAAATACTACTCAAAAAGCACAGATGCTGCCGTATAGTAGATATGTCTTTTGTTGAATGAATGAAGAAGGAAAGGAAGATCTAATTTTTGCTGGGCTTTTGATTCAAATATAAATTCTGGCCCACAGTATGATTTACATGATTACATGATTTACATGATTTACATACATGTTAGACTAATTGTACAAATTTTATCTGGTCCCTTGGTGGGTAATAGCTTTTGCTTTTGACTGACTCATCTAAAGTTCAAAACTTTCACCTATTTTTATTTGTGCATCTGAGGGTACTTTTTATAGGCATTTTCTACATTCATTTTACAGGTAAGTAAATAAGGTCACCTAGTAACAGTATGTTTCCTACTTTCAAATATTAAATATTTGGGTCTCTCCAAATTCATATATAACTTCAACCTCTAATGGTTGGAGAACCTCTAGTAGGGCCTGAGAAATCAAGGCCTTTGGAAAGCAATTGCAACATAAAGGTGGTTTCCTCTATAATAAGATGTTGGGAAAGGTAAGGTGTTCACACATGCAGCCTTCAGACTCTCATTTGGCTAAAAAAAATCATGGGCCTGGGGCCTGGAACAACTCCTTACCAAGAGATAAAGAATACTCATGGTTCACGCTGGACCTGTTACTTTCTGTGGAAAATATTATCTTTCCTTGCATTAGACTCAGGTGTGTTCCTTTATTTTCTTAAGTGTGTTCCTTTCATAGCATCTGCCTTCCATAATTGCCACACACTTCTTTCTTCTTCAGGGAGGGAGCAAGGATCTTCTGTTGAAACAGAGGTTTGTGCAGAGGTCAAGAGCCCTGCATGGACTCACATGCCAAGGGGTCACAACTGCAATAGAATTCATCTATGATCACTGCTGATCTTTGGTTGGTCTTTTTTCTGGCCAATGAGGAAATCATTGTCCCATCCAGTGATAGATTATGTGCATCATTTACTTTGGTGACTCTTAAACCAATAAGCAACATGTAAAAGTATTTAAATTCTTCTGCAAGAAAACAGATGCCTTGCTTGGCAGTGTCCTCTACCATGTGAGGATAAAATGAGAAGATGGCCATATGGAAAACAGGTAGTGAACTCTCCCCAGACACCAAATATGCTGGCATCTTGAGTGTTGACTTTCTAGTTTCTAAAACTGAATTAAATATATGTTTATTCTTTAAGTCTCCAAGTCTATGATGTTTTTCTTACAGCAGCCCAAGCTGACTAACCTAGTCTCAAATTGAAAATAGGGAAAGAAAATAAATCTTACTAAAAATATCATCTCCATCCTACTGAAAATGGCTTCATAAAATGTGCTATTGAACAAAGAAGTTGCATCCAAGTTCAACTGAGAGGAGAGGCCTGGGCAATGAGCATTGTTTGCCATGGGTCCTGGAGCAATAATCAGGAAATGAGCCACAACTGGCTCTCCTAATTAAAATGTACACTTGAATCCATTTTTCTACCTCTCCAATTTCTTGTGAAAAGGAAATATCTTTCTATAATCCTTAAGAACAAAACTAAACCATATCCTATATGCTCAATGTGGATTCATTCATCAAACTGACTAAACAAAATGGCCTTCCCTCTAGCTAGATGGCAAAGATCATGATGTTATGATGATATCAAGAGCCACAATAAAAACAAAAAGCACAAACTGTTTTGACTTTTATGAACAAGGACTGAGTCTAAGACATATAAAATATCCATGATATACAACCTTACTTCCCCAATAGATAGAAAAGAATTTACTAAAATAGCACTCTTTCCTGAAAACAATTTCTCTTCCATAAAGCCATCTCTCTTCCTCATTCCCTTCATCCAGTCCTTTCTCTTCTTTCTTCCTAACATCCTTTCTCTCCCACCCATCTCTTTTCTCTTTCCACTTTGCTTTTGTTAAAATCAAATTTGAATGCTGTGTCTTCTCAGGAATCTTTGAGATTTATTCATGAGTCACAGCTGAATGCTCTGTGTTGTATTTATGTGAACAAACACACAGTTTAGAAAAAAGTATCAGTTCTATTATCTAGATAGATGTGTTTTTGTCAGTATTTGAGAGAATATCCATCCTGGATAGTATAAGTATTCAACCACTCTTTTAAAAACAATAGTCAGACATTGTAAGACATATAACTACAGCATAAGCAATGACCTTTAGATGTGCCTCCCTCCTACTATCTACACACTGGGAAATAGAAACAAGTCGGTATTGGAATTTTCTGTGATATTAGTTTAGAAGCAATTTATTTCAAATGTATTCCGCTTGGTGCACTAACCATAATTTTATTAACAATAGCAATTTATTGAAACATGATTTGAAGGAATTCTAACAGGTAATTCATTCACTCCATGCAATTTCCCTGAAAAATACACACAGAGAACTGTAGGATTCTGAGGTGTTTTGTTTGGTTATTTCCCCCCCCCCCAAAGGATCTTATGGTCACTCAACATTTTATAGTTATTTTTCTAATCAAATTTCTAAAATTTTACCAGGTGTAAAGAATTTTGAGATAGATTTTATTGAAACAACCCTTACAACCATTCAAATAGCCTAGCAACAGAGATTAATTTATATATTTTTTTCTCTTAAGGACAAATGACATTTGAATTATAAAAGGGAAATTTGTTTTGGACAGGTACTTTTCCTCAGAATATTTTTAGATGTTTGTCATAATATTCTAGACAAATGTTATTCCTATTTCTACTCCTTTCAACACTCAATGATTCCCAAAGTTAGAAAAACTGATAGCAGAAATATTAAAACTCTATGAGAAAGAAATCATGATAATTTGCCATATAAACCTTTGCAATTAAACAAGTTTATAGCCAATTGGTCTTTTCATGTTATTAATCTTTTTTTTTTTAAATCTATTGACTATAAAAAGGCTTCACCTCACCACAGAAATCATAACCCAATTTCCCCATTAACTACAGGGAACATTATATAATGCTCATGAGCAAGATGCCATTGATTTTTCTTAGAATGAAAATATAATAGAGACAAAATATGCTGTTTTTCAAACTAAGCATTAGCCTAAAAATGGTGCTCCCCTTTCCTCAATGATTAGCTTCCTACCACCATTATAGTAAATACTTCACATTTAATGGTTGGCAACAACCCACATATTTATACCCTTATAGTTCTAGAGGTCAAAATCTAAATTAATTCTTACAGATAAAATCAAGTTATTGGTATAGTTAGTTCTTTTTGGCAGGGTTGAGTGTAAATCCATTTCCTTGGATTTTTTATCATTAGAGACCACCTGTATTCCTTTGTTTATGTTTTCTTCTCTCTATAGAGACTGTCTAAATGATCTGTTTTAGTTTTCACAATCACTTTCCTCCAAAAGCAAATGTCTGGGCCTCTTTCTCATATGTATAAATTATACATATAAATTATATGTATAAATTATATTTAGGTCTCACCCAAATAATTCTGAAGAACCTCTCTATTTAAAGCCCCTTAACTTAATTACATATGAAAGTTTCTTTGCCATTAAAATTGACATCCACCACCTCCAGGGGTTAAGACCCAATTAGCTTTGGATTATTCTACCAACAACAATGACTAATTGTCTATAAAACAAAATTGATTTCCCTTTGAAAATTAGGTGTTACTCAAAATAGTATGTGGAATAGAAATAATAACTTACAAATAACAAAATTCTTATTAGTTATATTGAGCTCAGAACTTAAAGTGCTAGTCTAATTAGTTTCCCAGAAGTGAATAGGATTAATGTTACATAATTAAGGTGTTAGAAGCAGCCTATGGACCATTATTTTAGTTTCTACCAATTGACTCTAACTTTAGTTTACTTTAGGAAAAGTAACATAAGATTGATAATCAAAGAGAGATGAGAGGGATTAGAGCTGACTTTAAAAAGGAACCAAGAGGGAGCCAGTGAGATAGATGGAGGTAAGGCATTTGCCTTGCATGTAGAGGACGGTGGTTAGAAGCCCAGCATTCCATATGGTCCCTAGAGCTACCAGGAGCGATTTCTAAGCATAGAGCCAGGAGTAACCCCTGAGCACTGCCGGGTGTGACCCAAAACCAAAACCAAACCAAACAAAAAAGGAATCAAGAAACAGTCTAATAAAAATACATGAGTTAGGTTACCAACAGAAATAGCTTGTTTTATATAATATTTCTGGACTTCTGCTAAAAATGCTGAAGGTTTTAAGCATGGACTTTAAGGCCAAAATGCCTGGGGTTTCTTCCAACATCATTTACAAATAAATCCACAACATTCCTTGAAATCTCACCCTCAGTTTTCTCATAGAATGTGAATAACAAAAGTACTAAGTATGTAAAGTTATGATGAGTGGAGATATCATAAACAAACTACTTACAACAGTGTCTGACACAGTGGTTGGCAATTGATTAATGATAGATTAATTAATATTTATCATTAATATTCTGTGGATCTAACCATGAACATCATTTTAATTATCTCTGACCGATTGTCTTACTTTCCCAAGATTTAAGCTCCTGAGTAGGGTTATCTGAATCTATCATTACTCAGTTCTCAAAGTGGAAAAGAAAAATATTTCCTTTTGTTTTATAGAGAATCCTATCTCACCATGGAGAAGTATCCTCCAAATAAGTCAATTTGGACACTGAGTTGAAGATAAAAGAAAGACAAATAGCCCACAGCTTATGTTGGCAGGTACAAGACAAAATCCAATTTAGAAGAGAAGCAGACAATTAAAAGTAACACAAGGTCAGGAGCCATATCCAGTAGAGCAGACCAATGATCACCTGACCATTCTTTCTATTCTTTCTTGTTATTTTGGTGACCTTATTTTATTACTTAATCCTTGATTACTTAATCCTTAATTAAAGTTTACTTATTTAATTATTTTGGTACAAATATTTAAAACATAAAAACTGTTGATATATAATTGAAACTCCATTTATTATGCACTTATATTAAGTATTTCTAATTAGAATAAATGTTGTTAAAATGATTGAATATCAAATCTGGAGATTAGACACACTGGTACCAGACTGAAAAATTAATACTGGACTGGATCTTGACAGATATCAAATTTTTAAAATGAAATCTGAAGCATATTTAAAGAATATTTAATAATGCTAATTCTGGTTGCTGAAAGAAAAAGTATCAATTGTATTTTTAAATTTTTTTGCCAAGTTAATATATAAAAAATTACAAACATGAACAAAATGTGTTTTAAAAGCCTCAGTATTTATGTACAAACCCATAAAGTGAATAGAGATAGAATTCTTTCAGTTTTAAGCAGTAGAATTTAATAAATAGTGGATTAAATTCACTGTATTTGGTCCAACAGAAACAGGAGAGTTACAAAAATATGAAAAGGACATCATCAACCAGAAAAGAAAAAAGTCTGAACAATAAAAATTCCAATTGGATATTGTAATGATTCCTCTCATATGAACAGAAAGTTCACGAACTCTAAAGATAAGTAGGTTGAAGTATAACACTTCTATCCATGAATATAGTCAATAAGGGACTTTCTGACAAAGATCAGGCAAAAAGCAAGGTAACAAACTATATTTATTCAACACTCTAAAAGCATGACCTGCAGCTCAAAACTGGGAATTTCAAATACAGATGAGAAAAATTAAGAACCAATGAGAACAGTGACTAGTATTAAATAACCATTACCTAGAAACAGAACAACTTTGTTTTCTGAGTCCCTTTCCAAAGAACATTAAACCTTTTAGCATACTAGAAAGAGTTTTGATGTCCAATCTTGACCATTTTCTAATGTCAATAATCTACTATGAGACCAAGTTCTGGTTGGGGATCCTCTAAGGCCAATCATTTCCACTCCTTTATACCTTTGAAGAAATGTTTCCTGTGCTTTGCAAAGAAACATGTTTTTTTTTTCTTTTTACCCTCTCCTTCAAGTGTGAAAATCTTTTTTTGTTCATCCTCTAACTCCCAACTTCAGCAGGGTACCCACTTCTGAGCTCCTGTAATATCTTCAACTCAACATATTGCTAAGTATTTCCTCCCTCCCCTCCCCCACTAAATCTTTCTATTTAATTTTTTTTATTTGAACACCATGGTTACAAGGCTGTTCATAATACATTTTTTCCACAGATAAAGTTGTTCATGATTGAGCTACAGTCATACAACCTTCACCAGTACACATTTCCTGCCACCAATGTCAACAGTTTTCTTCTCACCTTCTCTGAAGCTCTTTTCTCTCCCATCCACCTTCTCCTCTAGGGAAGGCATTATTTTGCCTCTAGGGAAGGCATTTTCCTCTCTCCCTCCCTTTCCCCCCCTCTCTCACTACCTCCCTCCACTAATCTTAACTGCAAGAGAACATATCTCTTCCCCTATTCAATTAAGGTCTGCATAGAGGGCCTAGATTTTCTTCAAGAGACAGAATGTGAATAAGATTATAGACAAGGTTATTTACTGTATCTTTGAGTTCACTGATTATATTCTCAAATTCACCCATTCTGTTGCTGAGATTTACTACTGAATTATTTGTTAGCTCCTTCTATTTTAATTAGTTTCTTCTATATTTATATAAGGTAATAGTCCCCTGGGAACTACTCTGATAGATGAGAATTCCATTATTTTCTACTCTGGGTGAGATTCTATTTCCACTTTGAAGCCTCTTCCTCATAAAAAAATATCAAAACGTGATTGAAAACTACACTTTCCAACACAATAACTTACTTTTATAGTGGAATATTTGTCTCTATAAGCAAACCCTTGATTTTTTGAGGACAGAAATGACTCTTGGCACTTAACCTATCTCTTTCTGATGCCTTTACACAAAAACATTCTAAAAATACTTGCAGGTTATAATCCTGTTACTAAAATTATGTTCTATAATGACTCTGTTGTGATTAGTACCAAATCAAAGATAATAAATAAAAAGCATCTATGCTAATAAAACTTAAAAATAAGGTGATCTAACCAACTAAAGGGAAGTCCCTGATAGGGCTCTCATGTTACATCAGGCTAGATGATGCCTGGATGGCCTCAGGAAAGCAATAGAGGGCATATTGGGCTTGGAAGAGAAAAAGAAAAATTCAAGAAATACGTTTTTTTATTATCATAAATGCATCAGAAACCACAGGCACTTTTAGGCTTAAGTTGAGTGATCATTGATAATGAAATATGTAACCATAAGTTCCTTTAACAATAGTGTATTTTGAAAACATTGGATTCTGGAAAAATCGATTCTTGATTTTCTGGCACCCCATTATGAGCAGACTTTATGTAAGAACCAGTTGTGATTTACTCCTTGTTTTTGTTCATTGCAAAACAAATATTCATGCCATATTTCCAACTGTGGGCAAACTAGTCTGAAGCAGGCTTACTGTGTAAAATGATAAACCAAGAAAGAACTATGAAGTCAGAAGGCTTCTCTCCTTGTGGTCTCTCTGGGCCTACCAAACTGAAATCTCTCTTTATAAACCAGTTCAAATTCAACCAGGAGGGGGAGGTTTGAGTGAGAGACAAAAGTATCTATCTAGGTCAGGGGTCTCAAACTCAATTTACTTGGGGACCACAGGAGGCAAAGTTAAGGTGAGGCAGGCCGCATAAGGAATTTCACAAAAAAAAAGTCCTCAAATGTTATTATTAACAGTTTTAATTATTTCTTCTGAACATGAATAGAACATTGAGTGAAGATCATGAACAGTTCTTCTGAACATGGCATCTTTTGCCTATTCCTTGCTGTCAGAAACTTGACAGCGCTTCTTCTCACAAATCTGAACCACATTTGGCTTTAGAGAGGAAGCAGTTGAGACCCTCAGTATGGCTTGAAGATGATCATCATTAAGTCTAGACCTGTACTTTGACTTATTGAAGTTCAATGTGGAGAATAACTTTTTACACAAATATGTGCTCCCAAAAAGGCACATGATGCTCTTGAACATTCGGAAAAGCTCAGGGAAGCTGGGAGACAATTCTCTCAAAAATTGCCCATGCACATTTGCTTTTCCATTAATCTCCCTGAACTTGGCTTTGAGATCAGAGTTGCATTGCAGGTTAATGAGCTCCATTTGAAGCACAGGGAGGGGCATCTTGCACATCAAAGGAAAAGGGGTCCATAAAAATTTGGAAAGTGGCTCTGTGCTTTTTGAAGTCTGCAAATCTGTGATAAAATTCCTTCTCTAGCTTAAAAATAGCATCAACATATTTCTCACCACTGAATGGTATGCCTGCATCCACAAGTTTCTTGCATGCTGGGAAATGGCAAAGGTTTGTCTGAGAGAGCTGGGATTTCCATAACACAAGTTTTGTGGAGAATGCTCTCACATTGTCATAGGCAACACTGATAAGTTGCCCCAGGCCATGTAACATCTTGTTTAGTACATTCAGCTTATGTGTGATGACAACAAGAAAAGCTAAGTCCATGAGCCATTTGTGATCACTCAACTCAGAACAGCATTCCCATCCTTCTCCATGAAGGCTTTCACTTCTTCTCTCAACTCAAAAAATCTTTTCAGGACATTTCCCCTGCTGAGCCAATGTACATTGGTGAAATAGAGCACATGTCCATATTCTGACTCCGTTTCCTCTAAAAAAGCATGGAACCTCCTGTGCTTTAAGCCCTGATCTAATTTGGTTGATACATTTCACAACAATAGACATCACATTGTCACACGACAGGCATTTACTGCAAAGGGCCTGCTGATGGATAATTTAGTGAAGAGCAATGGCCTTCTCTACACCCTCCTCTTCAAGTTTTTTTTTTTTGAATAAGTGCCACCAGTCCATTTTTCCTCCCTGTCAACAATGGCACTCCATCGGTTATTATTCCAACAAACCTCTTTCATGGCAAACCTGCATTCTCAATGGCATCACACAGATGCCTAACTATCTCATTAGTGGTGGTCTGGCCATGCATTAGAATTATTGTGAGCAGCTCCTCTATCAATTCAAAATTGCAATCAACACTACAGACATAAATTGTGAGCTGCGCAGTGTCTATTATATCTGTGCCCTCGTCAAGAGCAACTGAGTATGCATCAAAACATTTGGCTTTCTCACACAGTTGATGATAAATGTCACTTGACATGTCAGAAATGCGCTCTGCCACAGTGTTGACAGAAAGGCTGATTTTGCTAAACTGACATTTCTTTTCTGGACAGATAATACTTGCAGCCTGTAACATACGTTTTTAACAAACTCTCCTGTGAAAAGTTTTCCTGCCTTAGCAACCATCTCACTAACCATGTAACTAGCTTCAACTGATGCAACATTCTCTTTGGTTGCTTTCTTGAAGAAATCTTGTTGCCTCATTAGACATGCTTTAAGACTGGCAACCCACTTGGCTCTCTCATTTCCTTGCACATTCTTCAGCTTGTTTAGTTGAATAATGGCATTTCAAATTGTATTCCTTGTGCACTGCAACTTTCTCTGAGCAAATAAGACTTGTGGGGATGCCCCTGTGTTCAACAAAGAAATATTGCATCTCCCACTTTTCCTGAAATTGTTTGCTCGTCATCAATCTTTCTCTTCACTGCAGGCTTTGATGAAGTCATGATGAAGGTATGACAAAATCTAGTTATGTAATAAAATTCTCTCCCTTAGGCCTCTGATAATGCAAGGGACAGCAGCAGAAATGACGTTTGTGCTAGGCGCAAAGTGTTTGCGATTATTTGTTTACGAATATTAGCTATAAAAAATCGCATTAGTAAGAAAAATCGCAAAAAATCGCGTTAAACATTTGCATACCCCGAATGGAATTGCTCAGGGTATGCAAATGTTTAATGCGATTTTTTTTCTTACTAATGAGATTTTTATTGCGATTATTTGGTAAGTGAATAATTGTGAATACTGAGATATTTGATGGCTGGCCACGGCCACAAAATGTTGTATGGCAGGCCGCGAGTTTGAGACCCCAGATCTAGGTGGACTTTTACAAGTCAAAGTGGTTAGTGAAAAGAAAGAGGAAGTTGGAGAAGCTTAGTTTTGAGTAAAGAGTATAATTTAAAAATTCACCTTTTTGCTCAAAAAATTGAGAAGGGCTACACAAGTCTTATTCAGTTATTCTCTGCAATAGGTAAGGACCCCCAGAAAGGAGCTAGAACAGTGGCTGTTAATTTGGATAGGCACAGTAAAAGTTGGGGAAATAAAAAGAAAATAAAAACCTTTAGAGGTGAGTAAGGTGGTGAGGAAATTTTCTAATTCCTACAAATTACTGTTTTTTTAGGTTAAACTTGGCTGAAAGGGCATCATAGGTTAGATTGTACATACAGCATTCTCAAAGCAATCAGTTTTTTCCATATCCTATCTTAAGCATATCACAAAATTTTTCATAGACGTCTATGAATATAAACATTAGAACCTTTCTGCAGATATATTTAATCTAAAACAATTTCCTAAACATTCTAACACTAAGCACTGTAATACAAGTTAGAGCAATCAAATTCCTTTTTCATAAACTTCTCTAAAATCATAATAACTGCAGATCTACATAGTTTAAAAGTAAGTTTGCTAAAACATTCTTATAAGGAGCACTGTAACAAGAGTCTATAGTATCCTATATAGTTCCTATTTAGTCTATATAATTCCTTTTCTATAGTTACTGTGCACAATGACATTAGAAAATTTTTAAAGTCATACTTAATTTGAGAATAAGTTGCTAACACAACCAAGCATCATAGCAATTGAGAAACATTCACTAGGATAGCCAAAAACCATTAAAGATCTAACACATTAAACTACTAGATTTGATACATAATTATCTGCTTGCAGTGTAGCATAGAATGAAAGAGATGAAAGAGTAGCCATTAAAATCTATACAGGTAGGGACCAAGTGATAACACAGTGGTAGGGCGTTTGGCTTGCATGCAGATGACCCAGGACGGACCTGGGTTCAATTCCCAGCATCCCATATGGTCCCCTGAGTTTGCCAGGAGCAATTTCTGAGTGCAGAGCCAGAAGTAACTCCTGAGCGCCACCAGGTGTTGCCCCCAACCCTTTCCTCAAATATCTATCTAAGCTTCCAAATGTGTTATTGGTAATTGGTGGGACAACATAACCGTATCAAATGTTTTTGTTTTTTTAATGACATGCTTCACTGAGTCCATTATGCCTTCTTTTGTTCCTTTTTTTTTTAAAGCACTCACAGGTGAATACTTACATTGATAGTGTCCTAAGAAATAATAAAGAAAACAAATTCAGAAAACAATTGAATATCCTCAAATATCTATACAGGTAGAACATACAGTTTAATCAACAATAAAATGACTGATGCAAATAGGGTCAAGAGAGTAACCTAGAGAGGTTGCCTGGGATGGAAAAGCCTTCGGTATCTGGGCTGGAATCTGGGTGGGGGACTCTTTCATCTCCCTGTTGTTGGTCCCCATCAAATGGGGCTATCTCTTTGGCTTCTACCCTATCAGTGACCTTAATAAGCTCCTGCATGTTGGGGGGTAAATGGGGGGTTGAGGTCCTTGTACAAAGTGCCTTTGGTAGAAGAAAGGTGTGAAGTATAGAGAGGTCTTTATAGTATTTCTCTTTTGTATCTGTTCTCTCTGCCTTTTAGAGGGAGGGGCGCTGTGTGGATCTGAATAAATAGAGGTAAGGCTTAGAGGAGGGGGCCTTTTGTAGCAGGTTTGCTAACTACAGATTTGGAGAGGCTGGTTGGCTGGTAAACGGCTTGTGTTCAAATTTCTTGACTCTTTTTACCCTCATATCTGTGTGGATTATTTACTGTGGATCTATATGACTGGAACTGCTTCCCCTGTCCTTGCTGGATAGGGGTGTGGGCATTCCTGTTTCTTCTGGGAACTGTGGGATAACCAAACCTCAACCCAATTCTCAGTGAAATGCTCTTTACAGAAAAGCAATGGGCATCAGCATCTGGGACACTGCCCAGAGTCTTCAGCTCTCTTCCTCTACTGCCTGCTTCTGTCCCACTAAGGGGGCCTCTACCACCCTAGGTGGTAGGGCAGTTGAATGAGGTTGGAGGATAAATTGGCAGAACCTATGTCTATTGGGAGCATAGCGGCTACCTTTTATTGGCACACTGCTAGATCTGGGTATGTTCACAGCTTCTGTACCTCTCTATCCTTTCACATCAAAGTCCACAGTCTCCCATCACCAACGCTACACAGAAACTTCCTGAAATTGTTTCTCTTAATAATTGTCCAGTGAACAAAGACGTTTCCTTTGATGTCATTTATGGTGATAAATCATAACCATTCTACACATTGAACCATTTGACAGTGTCCAGGACTTGGATTTCTAGCACTGGCTTGTACACCTGACTCTGGGCTTGGAGCATGGGGGTATCGCTGGTTGAGCCATTTTCAGACTCTGAGTCTTCAGAGGCAGTAGATGGATCATCATCCTTGGGAGATGGAGGTCTCTCTAATTTAGTGCCAGTAGTAAACAATACATTATCAGACCTTTAGATTGAGAACTACCCTTCTTGAGGTACATGTAGAGGAAAATCTCTAGGGAGCTTGGCCTATATAGTCAAAAGAGAGAAATACAGGTAGATGGATCAGAGCAAAATGAAGCTATTCAGAAGAGGGTGATGGACACCGATATTTTGGTGAAAGGCACTGCACATGCAGTCCAGGCTGAGAGGGCCATCATGATTATCCTCCCGAGGGTCATGTCACTCACCATGGTTGGGGGTCTTCTCGGGTCCCTGGATCCTGGTTGGAGTGTCAGATGCAAAATAAATCTCCATGTCGCATTTCCAACCCTACATGAGTTGGTCTGAAGCAGAGTAGCTATGAAAAACAATGCACCAAGCCAGGCAGGAGAGACTTATGGAGTTGGGTGGCTTCTTGCCTTATGGTCTCTCACGGCCCACCAAATTGAAACCTCTCATCATAGACCAGTTCAAATTCAACCGTGTGTGTGTGGGGGGGCGGGGAGTCGAGTGAGAGACAAAAGTACCAGTATATCCTAGTGGATATATAATGGAGTAAGTTTAAAAAAAGAGGAAGTTGGGGTCACCTTTGTTTTGAGTAAAAACAGAGTGTAATCTAATAGTTGGTACTCAATAGAATAACACCTCCTAGAGAGGGAGAGGGCTTAAAATAATTAAATATAATTAAAATAATTAAAATAATTCTGAGATGAAGTAAATTTGTATAAACAAGTGTCTTTACTACAATAACGTCTCAGACACTTAAGCTTACAGACATTTTTTCCAAGATAGTCATATAGTATGCATAATTTCACACACTTAACTGGTTTCACAATAACTCATTATTTTGAAAGAATGGAGTTCTATGAAACACACTTTGAGGACTAGAGCATTAAATCAAATAAAAATCTAATAATGTGTGACAAGATTATGATACTTAACATTAAAAACATAAAGGGATAGGAAAGGGCTCTCATTCATCATTAATTTTAAACACACTTTATTATATGATCTACCAGCTGGAATATCCTGTCAAAGACAAGGAAAGTTATCCTCTGGGGAATCATTTAACCTACCATAACTGTTCATACTTTCCCTCAATTCCCCATTTGAGAAGATCCACATACTTTAGTGCAATTGATAATTTAATTTTTAGCCTATTTAGAATTGTGAAGTTCTTTTAGGGACAATTTAATTTGTGTGTGTGTGTGTGTGTGTGTGTGTGTGTGTGTGTGTGTGTGTGTGTGTGTGTGTGTGGTTTTTGGGTCACACCCGGCAGTGCTCAGGGGTTACTCAGGGCTCCATGCTCAGAAATTGCTCCTGGCACGGGGGACCATATGGGAAGCCGGGATTCGAACCGATGACCTTCTGCATGAAAGGCAAATGACTTACCTCAATGCTATCTCTCCGGTCCCGGGACAATTTAATTATTGAGACAAACTAAGCTTCCAAATGTGTTATTGGTAATTGGTGGGACAACATAACTGTATCAAATGTTTTTGTTTTTTTAATGACATGCTTCACTGAGTCCATTATGCCTTCTTTTGTTCCTTTTTTTTAAACACTCACAGGTGAATACTTACATTGATAGTGTCTTGAGAAATAATAAAGAAAACAAATTAAGAAAACAATTGAATTGATTTTACCCACTTCAAACTGAACTGTCTGTGGTCAATTAATCTTTATTTTAAATTCTCTAACATCAATGGCATTACTTCGGGGGCATCCACAGAGGTAGGACTGGACTGTTCTCCTGTCTGTGCTGTACTTGGCAGTGTAGAAAGTGGTCTATGGTGGTGGTGATTAGAAATTACATTACCACTCCCCTAGCCAATGAGTTACAGTAAGAAATAGTCTGCTGTGAAATAAATTACAGTTTGCAGACCAACCTTATGATTAAATCATACACCTTGAAAATGTAAATAGTTTAGTCTGAGCTTAGAATTTAATATAAATCTATACTCACCTTTATGATTTTTGTTTACTAATGAACAGTGATGAACACTTTTTAAGAATTATAGTTCTTACTCAAGCTTTTAAAAATCATTCTAACTGTGAAGTTTCCTTCTAAATTTAGAGATTATTTTTCTCTTCTTATAAAGGAAAAATATACAAACACTATAGAGAAACTGGCAGCAAATCCTGCATAATAGTAAAAACAAACACTATTATGAAGGTACAGAGATAAAGAAAAAAATGGAAAACAAACTTCAAAATGTGTCAGATGGAATACATTTCTACTAAAAAATATGCTCTCTCCCAAGGTTCATATTTATAACTTTGGAAATACATTTTTTATTTCAAGCAGAAGAAATATAGTAAATGTATTTTACACAAAAACAAATAAACCTACACATACCAACTTTTAATTTTATTTATGTATTCTTGTTTTTGTTTGTTTGGAAGTCACACCTAGAAGTGCTTAGGACTTACCTCTAGGTCTGTGCTCAGAGATGACTCCTGAAGGAGCTCAATGAATCATATAGGGTGCAAAGAATCAAACCTGGTTCAGCTCTATGAAAAACCACTATGCCTACTATATTATGTCTTTAGTCCAAACTTTTAAATGAGAATAGTTTGAAAAGACTGGTATAAGAATAATATCCAAGAAGGGGCACAGAGGGATAGCACTGTCAGTAGGGTGTTTGCCTTGCACTTGACTGACCCATGTTAGATCCCTGGCATCCCATATGGTCCCCAAACCTGCCTGGAGAGATTTCTGAGTGCAGCACAAGTAGTAATCCTTGAGAACAGTTGGGTGTGGCCCAAAAACTAAAACAAACAAACAAACAAAAAAAAAAAACATAGTATCTGGGGCTAGAGAGGAAGAGAGTACAGTTGGTAAGGTGCTTTATTTGTATGTTACCCATCAAAGTTTGATTCCAGGCATCCCTATGATCTCCTGAGACTTGACAGGAGTATTACCTGAGTGAAAAACCAAGAGTAACTACAGAACATCAATGGGTATAGTTCCCAAAACAACAACAAAAGAATGATATCTGGTAAGATATAGGCTTAGGAAGGTATTAGCCCAGTGTGTCTTCCTTTTAGGGGAAAGCATTACTGCTTATTATATTATTTATGATGTTGGGTTTTTGTGATCAGTATAATTTTCGCATCTTTATTAAACATTTAACAACTTTTTCTGTTACTGAGCATGGTCACTTATATCTATTCACATATATCTGATATGCCCTAGCTAGCATTCCAGATCTTTCAGAATTTGGTCTCATCTCAAGGAATCAACCTCAGGCCCTTATCATCTCTTCCTTTCAAATCTCAAATTTTCTTTCCAAGAAGACTAACCATTATTTTGAATAACAGGGCAAGCTACAGGCCTGGAGAGATAGCACAGCGGCGTTTGCCTTGAAAGCAGCCGATCCAGGACCAAAGGTGGTTGGTTCGAATCCCGGTGTCCCATATGGTCCCCGGTGCCTGCCTGGAGCTATTTCTGAGCAGACAGCCAGGAGTAACCCCTGAGCACCGCTGGGTGTGGCCCCCAAACCAAAAAACAAACAAACAAACAAACAAAAACAGGGCAAGTTACTTCAATTAGCTCTTAAGTTAATGTGTTTCAACACAGACTCATATATCCTGTAATTAATTATCAAATTCAGACTTTTGGTATAGTTTGAGCCACATATCTCTTCCACTGTTTCTATGATCCCTTTGACTATGTCTGTTAGCATCATTTTAAAGATACATATTATTTATAAGTTCTGAGGTTCATATCTAAACACTTATAAATGATCAGCAAAAAGACACTTTACTTCTAGAATGCAAAACAAAAGTTTTCCGCTCAATCATAAAGTCTTCTGATACAAGTGATAGAAAAGGTAGGACAATGAATAATTCAGATTGATCATGTGATTTACCCCTACTAGTAAGAATACAGTTCCGCAGGTCCATTTGGATTCACAAACATAGATCAAGGGCTATTGAGGTGAAAAAGGAAATGGAGGGGTAGAGAGGCAAATGCTAAGTGTCTAATATTACCTGATTACTAATATTACTGTACTTGCCTATAATTCTTCTTGTCAGTAAAATTATTGATATTCATTATTTAAGATTTAACTCAGATATGACCTCTCTACAAAACTTTTACCAAGTCACTAATTGCTTTTTTCATCAATTCCTAATAAACAGTTCATTTTGTAGCACCCAAATACTTTATATACTAACTCAAATAAAAACATTAATGTTTGTAGAAATAAACTTTATTTCCTTAAGTTATTTTTTTGTGAGTAGTGTTGCCCAACAGTACTTAGTGCCTGAGATTTTTAGATCCACCAGGACTATATCCTACAGTGCAATCATGTCATATGTACTAGGAATCAAACTAGATACCTTGTGCATGCAAGACATCCATCCCTCTGAGCTATTTCTATTACATACATTTCCATGATATAGTAGAGCCTTTCAAAAACATGTTATTTTCCTGTTTTTCCACACACTATTAATATTTCTTGATACAATACTTGGAACAGATTCAGTACATAGAAAGTATGAGTTAGGTCAAACATCTTCACAGGCCCATCTCTAGCACAGGGTGAGTTTCAGTAGCTGGCCCAGCAACTTTCACATACCCATTAAGGGAGCAAGGACCCAGACACAGAATGGTGCATCTAGGATATATACCATTGCTGGTTAGTTGACTACCAGAGCAATGGGAAGAAGGGGGAGGGAAGCAAGATTAGTTGAATAAATAAAAGGTGAGAACTTGTCCAATTTAAAGAAGATAGGAAAACTTATTGAGGGAACCTGAAGAGTAATAATAGAAGTAAACTCAAAGAGAACAACATTGAGGCATTATAACCAAAATAGCAAGAACTAAAAACAGACACATATTTCTTAAATCATAAATAAATAGATAGATTTATAAGTAAGAGAAACCTCACATACAAGGATAAAGATGTAAAATTTACAGCAGATTTCTCAAATGAAAGTCTACAAGCAATAAAAAGGAGTGGCATATACAAAATGCTGAATGCAATGAATATCTAACCAAGAATCTTCTACTTAGAAAGATTATCACTTAGCTAAAGGAAGGATAAAAACATTCAGATAAATAGCAGTTGAGGTCACATTTAAAATTTATATAAGCTCTGACAAAGACACTAAATGACTTAATATCAAAAACAAAGATGGAACATAATAAGCTTCTCAAACAGCCAAATTCCTCAAAGATACATGGCAGAAAATTCCATCCAATTATTTCTCTAAATGTCAGCGAACTACTCTTCCTTATAAGACAGCACAAGATAACTAACTGTTGATCAGGAAACAAAATACAACCTTCTTGTGTCTATAAGAAAAATGATGATCAACATGATCAACAGAGACTCTGAAACACTGAAAAACAATTGCACAGGCTAATTGTTAACTAATATAATCAGGGTGAAAATACTTGTATCAAATTAAAAACATTAACACTAAAGAAGATAATAAAGACAGAGATGGATATAACATGATCATGCTATCAATTGATGAAGAAAATTTAACTCTCACCAATATATATGTAGTGTATGAAGGGATAGCAACACTTATTAAGTAACTGCAAACAGACTGAGGAGATACATAAATAGTTGAATAATAGTTGTAGGAGACTTTAATATCCTATATTGTCACTATAATAAGCTATCAACCAAACAACACATCAATAAACAAGAGTCCTACATGAGAAAGTGAAGTATTGGGTCTAATCTACCTCTTCAGCATCTTTTATCACACAAAATTCAAATACACATTTCACTCCAGTGCAAATGGTATTCTTCAGGAATATATATCCTGAAAATTTTGCAGGATATATATATATGTATATGTATATATATATTTTTTTCTTTTTTAAAATCTTTATTTAAGCATCTTGATTACAACATGATTGTAGTTGGGTTTCAGTCATAAAAAGAATACCCCCCTTCACCAGTCTAATATTCCCACCACCAATGTCCCCAATCTCCCTCCTCCCACAATCCTGCCTGTATTCAAGACAGCATTCTATTACTCTCACTCATTGACATTGTCACTCTAGTTGTCAGTGTAGTTATTTTTCTAACTGCACTCACCACTCTTTGTGGTGAGCTTCATATCATGAGCCAGTCCTTCCAGCCCTCATCGCTATTGTATCTGGGTATTATTATAATAATGTGTTTTATTCTGCAGGATATGTAATCTGCTCAGTTACAATTTTTATAATCTTAAAGTCACAAATATATAAATGCTATAGAGTAGCTTCATTAATCCCAAATCCATAAAAGGTAGAAACTTATCAGAAAAGCAAAGTTGGAAATAAACACATTTGTAAATTAAATATTCTGTTAAATACAATTGGAGTAAAGAGTAAATTCATGAAGAAATAAAATATTTCTCAAAATGAATATGCTAGAACAGACTATCAGAATATATGTGGCACAGCAAATGTACTTAGATGGAAGTTCAGAGGAATATGTACTTACATCAGAATTAAAGTTCAAATGAATTACTTAACCAACCTCACAGATTGAGAAACTAAAAAAGAATAACAAATTTACCTTAAAGTAAATAAAAAAGAAAGGAATATAATAAAAACTGAGAAGAAATCAATGACATAGAAACTTATAAATCAGAGGAAAGACAAATACTGGTCGATCATAGTCATTTGTGGATTATAGAGAGACATCATCTGAGAGTTCTTGCCATTGCTATATAATAGCAATCATTACTTAAGAAGAAAAGGAGGGTAAGAATAGTAGGCTAGGGCCCGGATAGATAGCACAGCAGCGTTTGCCTTGCAAGCAGCCGATCCAGGACCAAAGATGGTTGGTTCGAATCTCCGTGTCCCATATGGTCCCCCATGCCTGCCAGGAGCTATTTCTGAGCAGACAGCCAGGAGTAACCCCTGAGCAACGCTGGGTGTGGCCCAAAATTTAAAAAAAAAAAAAAAAAAAAGAATAGTAGGCTAGAAATGGCATAGGAATGTGGTGAAGGGGTGTAGGTTTTTTGGTGGTGGTTGTTTATAGGAACATTGTATATAGGCACCATAAACTGTAATACTATTTTAATTACCTAAGAAATAATAACAAAAATAATTAAAATAATTTTAAACAAAAATTATGAGTAAACAATGGCTTCCAAGCAGATAAGTCAGGATAGAGATTAGTGCTTATTAAATTGCTACTACTCTAAGTTTTATGACTCTCCATGGTTACAGGATGAACTCCAGGATCCATAGCACAGAAAATAGGCAAGAGTATTAAATTTACTACTTTTTATTTCCAACAATTTTCTCTGTTTAGTCAAACATCTTTCCATGTTGGGGATGTGTAACCATAAACAGAAAAATGGTAAATTACTCCTTTGATGGTATAAGAATCTTTTTTCTTATATTTTATTCAACACAGTAGTGGGATTTTCATTCACAAGGTACTTACTTACCCAATGTGCTAAGTGCCAAGAATGAAATGATAAATGTAGCCTGATATTTGCCATGAGGAAATTTATGCACATGCCAGCACATACATAAATCGAACATTAGAAGAGAGTGTTTAGATGATAAAGTTAACTAAAAGCTGAAGCTAACATGGTAGTGTTACACTGTTACAGGAGCTGTTTCTTGTTCTAAAGCAGTCAATATTGAAAGCAAAGGACTGGAGATCAAGCTACTGAATTCAGAAAAGACTTTAAAGAAAGAACAAAGAAGAGAGAAGAATGCAAGAACTCTCCCAAATTATGGGAGGGGTCTCCTAAGACAGGATTCAGAGAAAGATCCTTTCCCCTCTCACACCTTTTCAAAAAAGACAGGTCGGTTAGCACTTTATTACCTCCAAGAATATGAATCATGAAGGCAGGGGCTATCTGACTATTTTTGATCACTCCAGTTATCCAGCATATCAGTATGGAACAGGCCATTTAGATGATCAACCCTCATTCACCTGACATTCCATATTAATAGTTATCTTTCTTAGGACCATATTCCATATATTAACCTTCCCCATCCTCCTTGGTTCTTATCAGTAGTTAGGATTATACCAAAAGATGTGAGTTATTACAAGAGAGATGATTCTTTCTCCATGATAAGAGGGAAAAATATGGAGTCAAGAGAAATGGAGTTCAGTCTATAAAATGGCTCTTGTAGGGGTTCACTGAACCACAGGCCTGAAAGAGACCCCAGGAGAGAACTAACTTATAAGGAACTAGAATAGCTTATCTTAATATCTAAATAGGAAGAAGACTGGAGGCAAATAAATGTTCAAATATTGGACTCTCAACAATGCCCTTTAACATCCTAAAAGAAAAAGCAAGAACAAGTCCAATCTCTATGTATCTATGAAATAAAACTAACTTTGCAGACTGCTTGAAGAGTTTTGTTAAAAAGTTAACAGTCACTTCAAATTTTGATTCTCTCAATTTTCTTGTTAATGAGTTGG
Source organism: Suncus etruscus (assembly GCF_024139225.1). NCBI lineage: Eukaryota > Metazoa > Chordata > Mammalia > Eulipotyphla > Soricidae > Suncus > Suncus etruscus. The sequence continues at coordinate 46,140,274 of NC_064861.1, forward strand.
CAGCTTTAATTTTTTAAATTTAATATGTAATAAAATTCAACACTTAACTAACTGCAGGTTAAATAGATCTAAATTTTGTTCTATCATCAAAAAAGATATCACACATATTATACAAAAGCATTTACTTTCCATAATGCATGATTAATATAACTAAAACAAAAAAATGGGGTCTTTCTTCAATGTTTCATGATTCCTCCAAACATGCTTCCAACTGAAGACAATCATATTTGCATTCAGTAGCTTTAACACCTTTTAGTTATTAATATACTGGTAGAACATTGGATGTTTGGTTTTAAGAACAAAATATAATCATTATACAGAGTAGTATCAACTAAGTTTAAAAGGTAGAGCAATGTTCATTTAAAGAAAGTGTGAACTTCATATTGCTACTGAAACAGAAATTAAATTTTGGACTAGGGAAGATGCAGAGATATAGTAGACGAGGGGCAGAGAAACATGAACAAGGACATTACAAGCACTGCTCCATTGCATCCAGGCCAACTCTGTAGAAAAGTATACTCAGAAAAAGGGACTTGGAAACACAGTTTTTTAAGCCAGAATACACTGCCAAAAAATGGAGGTGCTAAATGTCAAACCCCAGTCTCTGCCTCTCTTTCTTACAACAGCCTTTCTCTGATTAACTTTGTATTACTTCTATGTATATGGCCAGATACCACTTATTTCCCTCAGAAGTCTTATAAACAAAAGGCACTCTTTGAAGAATAAAAAAAAAAAGATCACACACTGTTGTGAGCTGCATTTTTTTCTGATTCCTTTTAATACCATCCTGTTTTTAGCATCCCTGTGTTTTGCCCTCTGGTAGGTTGGGGGTTGATAGAGAGATCTGTGAGTAAAGATGGAGATTTTTAAGCCATCCTACTGGGTGCCTAATAAAATGCAAATCGAGGCATGGAGAGAAGAGAAGTTCTCTGTCCTTCTCTTCACAAAGAAAGTGTTATGGTGCCACTCGCCGGGATCAGGAGCGCCATGCTGGGGCCGCATCTGCTCTTTCTGACAGCTCCCCAAAGAGCCTTACTTCTTTTTTGCAAGCCAGCAAGCTGTTCTTGGAGAGTACAAAAAGGAACCTGCTGGAAAAAAAAAAAGAAAAAGAAAAAGAAAAAAAAAAGTTTATCTGACAAGCAAAGGGAAATTCAAAAATTTAAAAAGCAAAAACAAAAGCAAAAAAGGGGGGGGTCTGCAATAGCAAAACTCAAGACTATGTGCTTCTTTATGGAAGATTTTAATTTTTTTAATTTTTATTTATGTATTTGTCTGTTTGTTTTGAGCCACATCCGGTGATGGTCAGGGGTGCTGGCTATGCACTCAGAAATCGCTCCTTGCTTAGGGGACCATATAGGAAGCCAGGGATCGAACCCAGGTCCGTCCTGGGTCAACTGCGTGCAAGGCAAAGGCCCTATCGCTACACTATCGCTTCGCCCCCCCCCTTTTTTAATTTTATTATTATCATCATCATTATTTTAATTAGCAAGAGGAAAAATTGCATGCCCCTTAACCACAGGGATGACGTGTAGATTGAGAGACAGAGCATGGAAATAGAAAAGACATGATCTGTGTCAAGTGGAAAGACATTGCTCATCCTCTCAGTTTTTAAGACCTAGTAGAAATAAAGCTATTAGGCTTCATGTAAAATCTCCCTGTTTTGATTCTAAATTAGTATTTATTTGCCAATAAAACTAAACAGGGTTGAAAGTTCCTATTTTTTTTGTGGTGATGGGACTCTCAGTTGGTATTCAGGAGATCCAGGACTACTTGGCAGTTCTCAGCAAACCAGTCCTGATGTAGGGACCAGAATGTGTGTGCCCAAAGTTGTGATATACTTGAGCCTGAGAGGACAAAGATCACTGGAATCTTTACAAGTGGTACTAGAACAGTAATTGATATCAATAGTTTCAATAAGGAACTGGAGCTATAACACAGTAGTAGTAGTAGTAGTAGTAGTAGGGCATTCACTTTGCACAGGGCCAACCCAGGACAGACCACGATTCGATTCCCTGCATCCCAATAAGGTCCTTTGAGCCTGCCAGAGGCAATTTCTGTGCTCAGAGCCATGAGTAACCCCTGAGTGCTACCGGGTGTGACCCCCCAAAAATAGTTTCAATAGGTATTCTCAATAGTTCCAATGGTGTCAGGATTAGTCAGAGTCTCAAAATATGCAAGCCAGAATATTCCAAGTCTGCCTGTCTTTCTATCAGTCTATCATCTACTAATCTATCATCTTTCATCATCTATTCATCATCTATTCATCCTTCCACCCATCCATCTAACCAATCTATCCATCCAATCCATTCATCCAATCTATCTATCTATCTATCTATCTATCTATCTATCTATCTATCTATCTATCTATCTATCTATCTATCTATCTCACTAGCTAGAAATTCCTTGCCTTTATTAAGTTCCTGGATGAAGGATGCTGAGACCCAAATATTTGAGATTCTTTTGTAAAGAGAGATATGCTTGGTAACAAAGCTCCAAACATGAGCAAGAAGATTCCTGGCACAATGAAAGTAAAATCCATGAGCTTAGGAAAGAACATAAGAAAAATGCTAACTTGCATTCATTAAAAAGTTTCTTATTTATTCCATCAAAACAACTATGAGGTACCATCTCACACCACAGAGATTGGCAAACATCAGAAAGAATGAGAACAAGCAGTGCTGGCGGGGATGTGGAGAAAAAGGAATTCATATTCACTGCTGGTGGGAATGCCGTCTAGTCCAACCTTTGTGGAAAGTGATATGGAGATTTCTCCAAAAGCTGGAAGTTGAGTTCCCATATGATCCAGCTATACGACTTCTAGGGATATATCCTAGGAACACAAAAATACAATACAAAAATCCCTCTCTCACACCTATATTAATTGCAGCGTTGTTAACAATAGCCAGACTCTGGAAACAGCCTAGATGCCCCTTAATAGATGTGTGGCTAAAGAAACTATGGTACATATATACAATGGAATATTATACAGCCATCAGAAGAGATAAAGTCATGAAATTTTCCTATACATGGATGTATATGGAATCTATTATGCTGAGTGAAATAAGTCAGAGGGAGAGAGATAAACACAGAATGGTCTCACTCATCTATGGGTTTTGAGAAAAATGAAAAACATTTGTGTAATGATTCTCAGAGATCAAATAGAGGAGGACTAGAGCTCGCAACATGTAGCTCATCACAGGGATTGTTTAGTGCAGTCACAGAAATAATTACACTGAGAACTATCATAACAAAATGCAACTGAATGAGGGGAGTAAAAAGCCTGTCTACAGTACCGGCCAGTGTGGGGTGGGGAGGAAGGACACTTGGGATATTGGTGATGGGACTGTTGCACTGATGAAGGTATATATATGTATATATATATATATATATATATATGTATATATATATATATATATATATATATATATGAAAAAAAGAAAAGATAAGATAAGACCTTCTAATGCTTACCACAGGCTGTGTTCTTTACACTGACTGTATAGAAAGAGAGGGTACAGTATATGCACCCCCTATACACCTCAACCCAGGCCCTATGCCTGGTCTATATTGTGAATGGGGTGACAAAAAAAGTTTCTTTATGCCAAGTTCAGTACTATGCTCTTCAAAGGTATCATAACCCTGAGAAAGTAGGTGTTGTTATCACCAATTTAAAGATTGAGATAAGAAGCTAAGATCAGATAAAGATAGAAAGTGATGAAAAGGGACCTGAGTGTCCCTGCAATGGGGTCTAATTAAAACCCAACAGATTTCCCAAAATGTCATTTTATAAAAAAATAAATCAATGTGGGGCAAAACCCTGTCCCAGAGAGACATATAGAGGGGCAAAATCACAACAAAATTTTACTTTGATTTTACAAAGTAAGACCTGTGTCTGGAGAGATAGCACAGTGGTAGGGCATTTATTTTGCAAGCAGCTAACCCAGGACCAATGGTGGTTCAAATCCCAGCATCTCATATGGTCCCCTGTGCCTGCTTGGAACAGTTTCTGAGCAGAGAGCCAGGAGTAATCACTGAGCTTATTCCTTAAAGGGTATCGAGATTATCTAAACAATATTAATATATAATGAGCAAGAAGGAACTTCGGCATTGATGTCAGACATTTCAAAGATTCTATTATCTATTTTGGAAACTTAATTTTATTATAAAATGTGAGCATAATAATTTTAAAAAGGGGTAATGTGAACATAAATAACATATATGGTTTAAGATGATAAATGAACAATTTTTGCACTGGCCCTTATAAAGACACATAATTTTGCCAGTTCCTTTAAAGTTTCCTGTAGACTCAGTACCACAAGGAAAGTTATGATGAATATTACTTTTCTCTTCTAAAGGCAGTTTATACCCCCACCCCAGATTTGGCATTTATTCTTTGTTCTTCTTATGGTTTTCCTATATATTTTAATATATTTGTTCATTATGTCAGTTTGTCTATTGATCTATCTATCTACCTATTACCTATTACCTACCTACCTATTATCCATCCATCTATCCATCCATCTATCCATCCATCCATCCATCCATCCATCCATCCATCCATCCATCCATCCATCCATTGATCTATCCATCCTTGGTGCTCAGTGGTTACTCCTGCTGAGCACTCAAGGTATCATTCCTGACAGACTTTAGAGATCATACAGGATGCCAGGGGTCGAACCTCTTGTCAGGCACATGCAAGGCATGGCCCTACCTGCTTTGCTATCACCGTGGCTTCATGAAATGATGTATTCTTTTTTTTTTTTTTTTTTTTTTTTTTTGGTTTTTGGGCCACACCCGTTTGACACTCAGGGGTTACTCCTGGCTATGTGCTCAGAAATGTTCCCTGGCTAGGGGGGACCATATGGGACGCAGGGGGATCGAACCACTGTCCCTCCTACGCTAGCGCTTGCAAGGCAGACACCTTACCTCTAGAGCCACCTATGTATTCTTATGTCATGTTTTTTACTATTGAAGTGTATACTGTGTAGTTCATTAACATTTTTATCAAATGATTTAGCAACATTTATTTATACTCTCTGTTGATGATGAACTTACATTTTAATTCTTTTTAAATGCTGTGAGTGATGCTCTGCATACAATGTGAAGACAGCAAGAACTTCTTTGGGGTTTATATTTTGGAGCATATGAAATTCTGGTTGATTAGAAAATATAAGTCCAGGGCCCGGAGAGATAGCACAGCGGTGTTTGCCTTGCAAGCAGTCGACCCAGAACCTAAGGTGGTTGGTTTGAATCCTGGTGTCCCATATGGTCCCCTGTGCCTGCCAGGAGCTAATTCTGAGCAGACAGCCGGGAGTAACCCCTGAGCACCACTGGGTGTGGCCCAAAAAACAAAAAAAAAAAAAAAAAAAAAAGAAAGAAAAAGAAAATATAAGTCCAATATTACAAAATTGATAATTGACTTCTAACTGTTGATCTTAGGTGAGTTTTCTTTTTCTTTTAAAGGGGGGCACACCCAGCAGCACTCAGGGGTTACTTTAGCTCTGCTCTCAGAAATTGCTCCTGGCTCGGGGATCCTTATGGGATGCTGGTAATTGAACCCATGTCCATTCTGGGTCAGCAGCGTGCAAGGCAAATGCACTACCACTGTGTTACCACTCCAACCCTGGTGAGTTAGTATTTCTAACTTGCTAATTTTCTTAGTGTTTTACTTTCTCAAATTAAAAGCAAACTAGAAGACAAAAATATTGAAATTAATTAAAATTTTAAACTTATCTGCATTGATGGATAGCATCAGGAAAATTAAAACACCACAAAGTGGGAGAAAATGTTTTTAAATAATATATAGAAAAATATGTATCCATAATATATAAAAAGAAATGAAAAGACAATAAGTTAATTAAACTTTAAATATTTCTGTAGATATTTAAATAAAAATAAAACACAATATGTAAATATACAATAGATAGAAAGATATTTAGAACTAACCATTTGAGATAATAATCAAAACCACAAAGAAATGCTGAATTTTTTTATTTAAAATTGAACCAAAGGTGAAAGTGAATGTTCACAATTCACTTCTTAGAAATAGAACATTACTACACCTCCCTTCCCTTTGTTGCTGTTCTTCTTGTGATCGGGGTTGCGAATATATTTATGATGATTATTCATGACTCACTGGGAGTCACAATCATTAGTGATATTCATGAACATTTGTTTGTGGTGATTGCCTGGGGTTTGTGGTGCTTACACCACAAAAAGACAAATTTATGTAGATACAAAAATATTAGTGTGTGGTTGACCATTTCAGGGTAGGATAAGGGAATAGGAATGAGAAGTGGCATTATTAGATTAAATTAATCTTTAAATTAAAGTTTATAAAAAATTTAGAAGCTACAGAGATATTTTTTATACCCTGGGTACCATAAGCATGCATCATCTGCCAGGTTATTAACTGCCCTACCAATGTAGTACATTTGTTACAACAGCTAAAGTATTTTGAAGTAAAAAGAGAAAAAAAGAGGGGCCGGAGAGATAGCATGGAGGTAAGGCGTTTGCCTTTCACACAGAAGGTCATCTGTTCGAATCCCGGCATCCCCTACGGTCCCCCGAGCCTGCCAGGAGTGATTTCTGAGCGTGGAGCCAGGAGTAATCCCTGAGTGCTGCTAGGTGTGACCAAAAAAACAAAAACCAAAAAAAAAAAAGAGAGAGAGAGAAAAAAAGGAAGGAAAGAAAGAAAGAAAGAAAGAAAGAAAGAAAGACAGAAAGAAAGAAAGAAAGAAAGAAAGAAAGAAAGAAAGAAAGAAAGAAAGAAAGAAAGAAAGAAAGAAAGAAAGAAAGAAAGAAAGAAAAGAAAAGAAGAGAAAAAGAAAGAAAGAAAGAAAGAAAGAAAGAAAGAAAGAAAGAAAGAAAGAAAGAAAGAAAGAAAGAAAGAAAGAAAGAAAGAAAGAAAGAAAGAAAGAAAGAAAGAAAGAAAGAAAGAAAGAAAGAAAGAATGGAAGGAGAGAAGAGGGAGGAGAGGAAGAGGGAGGAGAGGGAGAGGGAGGGAAAGGGAGGGAGAGGGAGGAAGAAGAGGAAGGGAGAAAGAGGGAGAGGGAGGGAGAGACAGGCAGGGAGGGAGAGGGAGAGAAAGGAGGAAGGACGAGTGGGAATAAGGAGGGAAGGATGAAAGGAGGGAAGGAAGGAAGGAAGGAAGGAAGGAAGGAAGGAAGGAAGGAAGGAAGAAGGAAGGAAGGAAGGAAGGAAGGAAGGAAGGAAGGAAGGAAGGAAGGAAGGAAGGAAGAAGGAAGGAAGGAAGGAAGGAGGAAGGAAGGAAGGAAAGAAAAGCAAAAAAAAGCAAGAGTAAACGTGCATGTTTGTCTTTGAAAGTGTTTTCAACTCTTTTAGGTAAATTTCATCAGTACAAATATCAGATCATATAGTAAGAATACGTAGAGATTTCTAAGAAATAATCTTCCTTCTGAACCAGGTGCCCCTGATTTTCCTTCCACCATGAATGAATGAGGTCATCTTATTGGTCTATATACATGCCAGAAGTTGATGTTTTCAGTGTCTTAGTTTTTTTTTTTTTTTTTTTTTTTTTTGATTTTGGGCCACACCGGCGGTGCTCAGGGGTTACTCCTGGCTATCTGTTCAGAAATAGCTTCTGGCAGGCCCGGGGGACCACATGGAATGCTGGGATTCGAACCAACCACCTTAGGTCCTGGGTCAGCTGCTTGCAAGGCAAACGCCACTGTGCTATCTCTTCCTACCTTCCTTTCTTTCCTTCTTCTTCTTCCTTTTCCTTTCTTCCTTTTCCTTCCTTCCTTCCTTCCTTCCTTCCTTCCTTCCTTCCTTCCTTCCTTCCTTCCTTCCTTCCTTCCTTCCTTCCTTCTTCCCTCCCTCCCTCCCTCCCTCCCTCCCTCCCTCCCTCCCTCCCTCCCTCCCTCCCTCCCGTCCTGCTTTCTATTTTTTTGTTTTGGAATGACACACCTAGATGTGCTCAGGACATAATTCTGGCTCTGTTCTCAAAGTTCACTCCTGGTGATGCTTGTATGACCATATATAGTACTAGGAATCAGATATCTGTTGGCAGAGTGCAAGGCAAGTGCCTACCTGCTGTATTATTTCATCAGCTCTAATTGTTTTGTATTAACCATTTTAAACCCATTGCATATTTTCACTAACAATTCTTTATCATATTTTTGCAAGTACTTTCCCAGCTAATGACATTTTATTCTGTTATAAAAACAGAAAATTTTAATTTGCATATTTAACTATTTAACTTAATTAATTTAAGTTAAACTTAATAGTAATGTTTTTCATAGAGTTGTATCACAATATTAACACCAGAGTCAGAGAAGAATATTCATACCTTAGGTATATTCCAACTGAATTTAATCCCCACTACCACACAATCTCTAAGCATTGCCTGGTTACAGACTCAGACACCTTTGGATATCACTAAGTATGGCTCTGGAACACCTTGGGAACCAGGTGATCCAGATAATCCCAGGCACCACAAGTGCTATGCAGTTCCACATCCTTTGGACTTTCTTTTCAACTTTTTGTCCTGCTGTCCAAGAATTGCCAGAGATTATCCTAAACATCTGAATAACTATGTGGAAGGCTCATCAGGAGGAAAAATTGTTCATACTCTACCAAAAATCATGTTTTCTTTTCCCAAGTCAGTTGTATGAGTTTTATAGTTGTGCTATATGATCCATTTCAAGCTAATTTTTTATGAAGTGTGTATGCAAAGGGTTTATGACTATCTCTCTGTTTATCTGTCTCTCTTTATTTTTAGGGAATGAAGTCATTTAAAGACCTTTGCTAAAAAGACTATCTTTGGGGCTGGAACAGTGACGCAGTGGTAAGGCGTTTGCCTTGGATGTGGCTGATCTAGAACAGATTGCGGTTCGATTCCCCCAGTGTCCCATATGGTCCCCCAAGCCAGGAGTGATTTCTGAGAGCATAGCCAGGAGTAACCCCTGAGTGTCACCAAAAAACAAAACAAAACAAAACAAAAACAAAAACAAAGACTATCTTTGATACATGGTATTATCTTTGCTTCTTTGTCAAAGATCAGTTGTCTGTATTAGCAATGAAATTCCTTTTTTAAGATCATGAAAATGTTTTAAAAATTAGATAGTAGCCTCAGATGCACAGCTGTGTGATTAAAAAAAACACTGAACTGAGTCCTTTAGAGGGGTAAATTTTATGATATATAAATTATAATTTGATCAAGCTGTTTTAAAAAGAAACAGTGACTTCTGTCTTGGGAATCTTTCTCTTATGCCTCTGATGAAGCCAGCTGCCATGTTGTGAGCTGCTTATGGAGAGATATGTGTATGGCAGAAAACAGAGAGAAGAGCAAAGACTGAAGGCTTCCTAGTCAATAATACACAAAGGACTGTATCATGGCAACAATTACAGGATTAAGGTAAGAAGTGGAACCTTCCCTAGTCAATGATTATAATGAGACCAGAGACTTAACCACTTTAATTTAGTGATGGTAGAAATCTTATACTAGCGATCCAGGAAGACTCTTTTTTTTTATTTAGACAAATGATTAGTAATTAATATTAATTTTACTACCAATTTCTTTGGTACTTTCTTACATAATATATAATTAAGAGGCAACCTAAACAATTTCTATGGTAACAATTCATATCTTCTACCAGCAGCAAGTGAAAAGTCCAAGTTCCCCCTGTCTTCATCATCACTCAGTTATTTGACATCTAAATATTTACCAATTCAACAAATGTGAAATAAAAATTCACTGATATTTTATTTTGCATTCTTTAGTATGCTAATGAGATTCAGCATCTTTTCATATTTTGATAGTCTATTCAAGTATATCTTCTATAAAACATCTGTTTTTTTATCTTTTGTGGATTATTCTACCTTTGCTTCCTTTTTGTGATTTAGCAGTATTCAAATACATTGTAGATAGCAATCCTTTGTCAGTTATGATGCAAATTCCCCAAATTTATGACTGGATTTTCATTTTATTTAGTGACTTGTAATAAAAATACAATACCATAAACAAACTCTTTATAGCAAAATTATCTATTCTTTCCTTTTACTTAGAACTTTTGAGTCTTAAAAAAGGAAATATTTTCAAACCCAGAAAAAAAGACTTTTCTACCTTGAGATCATACAAATATCTTATTTTTTCTAGATATTTCAGAAATTTACTTTTTATTATTTATTTGGTTTCATCTTATTTTCATAATTCCAATATGCCTACCTCTGAACACATACTTTGTTCCAGCTTATTTCATCTGTAAGAAAGTAATGGCTTCCACCATTCAACCAAAGCTTTTGAATATTTTTAACTAAGTTTCTTTTCCCATGTTTTTTTAATTTATTTTTATCCCAAGTTGTTATTGTTGTTGTTGTTATTATTATTATTGTTGTTTGGATTTGGGGCCACACCCGGTGATGCTGAGGGGTTACTCCTGGCTATGTGCTCAGAAATTGCTCCTGGCTTGGGGGACCATATGGGAAGCCGGGGATCAAACCAAGTTCCGTCCTGGGCAGCCATGTGCAAAGCAAACTCTACCGCTGTGCTATTGCTCTGGCTCCAACCAAGTTATTATTCTTAACATCTAACTATGACCAGTGATTTTAGCTCATTCTAGCTATTTCTTCCAACTTTAACATCCCATTAAATAGAACAAATCCATCTATAAAGGGTCAAATAAAAATTTTTGATATGTCTATATAATGGAATGTTGTGGGATTTTGAAAAAAATAAATGATACTTTCTGTGTTATTCAAAAAGAGTGTGCTAAGTGATAAAATAAAAGTACCAAGTTTACCATAAGAGTGGGAGGATATACATATGAAGAAAAGTGCAATAAATAGAAAACATGCATCTGAAGGAAAAAATGCAAAAGAAATTACAAACTATGCCAATCTCCATCTATAATCCTTGTTGGCATTTCTATAAGAATATATCATTCTTATAATTCAAAAGGAAAATAAATGGGATAAACTATGAAGCACAGAGCCAGAGAAATAACCCAAGTGACACTGAATACACTTAGCATGTGTAGGACTTTGAGCAGGGGTGGCGAACAAGTTCGACACAAAGAGCCAAAATTTTAAACTGTGACAGTCAGAGAGCCACACCACACAGTGACCTGCCAAAACAGACAAACACTCACACAAAAGCATCTAATTTTAACAATAATCTATTAAAGACATATTGCATTTTGCCATTTTGAGTGAGGGTCAAAATCCTGCAGTGATGGTGAGGGTGTGCTGCTTCCTCCACACTAAGAACTAAAGGCAAGATGTGACCCAACATGTGACACACCGTCCCGTCCCCCTCACCCCCCATCGCTGGCCCATGCAGTTGTTTCTGAGGGATGGGAAACGGGATGACGCAGCTTGGGGGCGGAATGCACGCTCGGATATCTCTCCTCAAGAGGTCCCTCCTCAGAAGCAGCAGAACAAAATCCAAACTTGGCAAAGAGCACAGTATACAAAATGATGATAAGAGGCAAAGAGCCGCATTCATTTTGGCCGGGAGGAGCATGTGGCTCGAGAGCCGCGTGTTCGCCACCCTGTCTTTGAGATTGACTCCCAATATCCTGTGCTCACTGAGTATGGTCAAGTGTGATATTGAGATCCCTGAGCTCTTCCAAAAATAGAATAGGATGTCTCCAGGTAAGCACTCCTATGTGCAGTCCCTATATAAAACACAAAGCCCCCTCCCAAAAAAAATTCCTCCTATATATTATGTGTTTATTGGGAAAAATTTTGAAATTCAAGGGCCAGGTCTGGACATACTGGAAATACAATAGAGCTAAGGAGGTCCTAATTCTCAGAGACAATACTTTTCACATCACCTGCCACTAGTCACCCAGTTTCTCTTTTATGTCCTTCCTAAATGACCTAGCCAATACTTTCTCCCTCTTCTGTGCTCCTGAAACTTTCACACTCTTGTCTATTATACTTCACTTACAGTGACAGATTATCTGATGTCAGTCACCAGGATGTAACTAACATGTCCTATACAAGTGCTACGGTCATTCCTATACTGCAGTTTATTTCTATGAATAAATGAAGTGAAGCTTCCCTCAAACCCCATTTTCCACATGACAAACTCTCCCACAGCAACCATTAAGGAGCTGAGAAAAAGAGAGTTGACACTCAAGGAATATTTGCTGACCCACTTAGATGAGGTAGTGGGGATAGGCCTTTGGGGAAGAATCAAATTTTGTTTTTTTCTCTAAGGAATGAGGTAGATCCCAAGACATACTGCGTGCTGAGGAAAAAATATCAATATTTTGCACAAGCCCAAACAGGACAATTGTCATTTTCACTATAAAAATATTGTGGGCATCAATCAATGTCTGTTTACTTGTTATCCACTTTGTGGGTTATCTGTGACCCACTGACATACTCAGTTGGCTGCTTCCTCTATGGCCTGCAGCTGTCTGCTTGGCTGAAACACTGGTGGGTGCTCAGGGAGTAATAACTAATTTAAAAACAAGCAAAATATAATTAGGAAGGTAAATCTATCACACAGTAACTACAGAAATGAACAGCAATAGCATTATCAACTCCTTTTTTGGTTGATCCATGATGCTGCTGATAACCACAAATAGTACTCATTTTCCCATAATAAGTATATTCTTTTAAGAATATATTACATTTTTCTATAAATTTAACCATAGTAATAACCTAAACATATCTTAGGTCCAACAATCCCACAGAAATTCAGTAGGTATTTATCTAAGGAAATAAAAACTTAAGTTTACACCAAAGTTTGTATACAAACCTTTATACTGATTTTATTCATAATCACACCCAAACTAAAAACAAATATCTTTCAATTATATGAGAGCTAAGTAGCCCATCGCACAACTATTCAAGTATATTTTCACTCAGTATTATCACTTAGTATATTACCATCCAGTATTATAAAGGATTCTGATTTCTGATACCTTCTTTGATTACATAAAATAAAATCTAAGTGACTAAGCAAAAAAAATCAGGCACAAAATTGTACATAATATATAACCTCATTTATGTGATAATCTGGAAAATGCAAAAGTATAGAGAAAAAAATGAATATTGACATGATCAGAGATGGGTTTAAATATTTAAATTGGCAATATAAAGTATTTTGGAGCACTAGGCAGTTTAATTTCTTGAATATTTTGGTAGTTATACCAACTTCAAGTGCTTATCAAAACTTCTGGAACTACATACTAAGAAGGATAAATTTTACTCATAAAGATTATTTCAGGGGGGGTGGAGCAGTGGCACAAGCAGTAGGGAGTTTGCCTTGCATGATTAACATAGAACAGTGTCCCATATGGTCCCCCAAGCCAGGAGCAATTTCTGAGCACATAGCCAGGAGTAATCCTTGAGCATCACCAGGTGTGGCCCAAAAACCCAAAAAAACAAACAAAAAAAATATTCCTAGGGACTAGAGTGAGAGCACAATAGATAGGGTGTTTGCCTTGTCTATGGCTGATCCAGGTTTGATCCCTGGTATCCCATATGGTCCTTTGAGATTGCCAGGGATAATTTCTAAACACAGAGCCAGGAGAAACTAACCCCTAACTGCTTCTAGGTGTGGCCTCCAAAACATAACATTAAATATTCCTAATAAACATGTTCAAATGAATTTACAACCCTTTTCGATCTGTTTCTCTTCCATAAAAATATATACCCTGACCTGGTATAACAATCTTAAATAGTCTTCACAGTTTTATTTGATAATGTTCTTAGAATCACAATGAAACAGTTTCTACCACTCCCAGTTATAACTCTGTTATCACAAGTTACTTACTTCATGTTCTAAGTGTTAGGAGGAATAATCAACATTGAGCTTCATATTTAATGTACTTTTACTTTAATAAGTTGAAAAATTAATTCAGAAATTTTCATTTGCATCAGGCATTGAATTTGATAAAGTAGCTTAAATTAGCAGAAGAATAACACACCTGTGCTTGATTTTCATATCAACTATCTCAATAGCTGAGTCAGGCAAATCATCTCTCATTTCATCATGTATATTGGTATAAAGGAAACATACTATGTAAAAAGAAACAAAAAAATAAAAAAAAATAAAGGTGGCATTTATGGTTCTCTAGTTACATTTTATTATGTAATAACTTTCAGAAAACAAAATGTATGTCAGGTTAGAAATGAATATGTATCAAAACTGATTCTTATTTTCCTGTTTCAACCAACGAAAGGAGTAGTCTTTTAGGCATTCAATAGTGCACCCTACATACCATAGACTACTTAATTTTGTAGTTGAAATTGCACCCAATGAACAGCTTCAAAGATTCACAAACTGCCAGAACTTGTGCTAAAAAAAAGGTCAATAGATAAGAATTAAGAAAACTGAAACTCAATGGTATGAATATTAAAATCTAGCTTGATATTGAGGCATCAACACAACTATGTGTATCATTTAGCAAGGTGCAATTAGTGTAAACTAGTATGAGATCACAAAAGACAGATAAATGTTGATGGAATAACTGGGCAAGTGGCATGAAGAAGGTGATGCTTGTGTGGATGGAGACAAATGTGTCTCTACTAGTGACAACCAATATGAAGAAAAAATGTCAAGTATGCTATTAGAAAATTAATGAGCTGAATATAGATAGAATCAAGGGAACTAAATGAGGGAGAATCTTACAGAAATAGCTGAGAGAATTCCAGAAGAGTATACAATGAAGAATAGTAAAACCATAGACTAGCTCCAAGAACTGGGCATTCACAACACTTATTGGGAAGCCAAAGAAAGGAGGGAGTAAAATAAGAAATGGAGAAAAAAAAGACAATTTATCAATGATGCTGGGAAAACTGAAAATAATAAAAAATAATTCAGAATTTTTTTTTTTTTTTTTGGTTTTTGGGTCACACCTGGCAGTGCTCAGGGGTTACTCCTGGCTGTCTGCTCAGAAATAGCTCCTGGCAGGCACGGGAAACCATATGGGACACCAGGATTCGAACCAACCACCTTTGGTCTTGGATCGGCTGTTTGCAAGGCAAACGCCTCAGTGCTATCTCTCCGGGCCCAATTCAGAATGTTTTTTAACATCATGCACAAATATCAAATAAAATAAAGATTAAATGGAGGACTGGCCCTGAATCCATAAATTATATTGAGGTGTACATAGTAAGAACCCTTCATAACCTTGACTCTAGAGTCATCATCAAAGATTTAATGTCAATGGTCAAGCAAACAGAAGCAAATATCAATGCAACACATCGAGTCAAGAAACATTACAAAAGAAACAATGACCAAAATAAAAAAGATAGCCCACAGATGGGAGAATATATTTGCCTATCAGTTATTCATTCACATTAGTGTCACACAAACTCAAATATTTTGGAATCAACTTGACTAAAGACATGAAGGACCTATACAAAGAAAACTATAAAACCCTGCTTCAAGAAATAAGAGAGGACACGTGGAAATGGAAACACGTACCCTGCTTGTGGATTGGCAGGATTAATATGACAATACTCTCCAAAGCATTGTACAAATTTAATGCAGTCCCTCTAAAGATACCCATGACATTCTTCAAAGAAGTGGATCAAACACTTCTGAAATTCATTTGGAACAATAAACACCCTTGAATAGCTAAAGTATTCCTTGGGAAAAGAAATATGGGAGGCATTACTTTTCCCAACTTTAAACTGTATACAAAGCAATAGTTATCAAAACAGCATGGTATTGAAATAAAGAGAGGCCTTCAGATTAGTGGAATAGGCTTGAGTACTTAAAGAATGTTCCCCAGACATACAATCACCTAATTTTAGATAAAAGAGTAAGAAATCCTAAATGGAGCAGGGAAAGCGCCTTCAACAAGTGATGTTGGCACAACTGGTTAGCCACTTACAAAAAGTGAACTCAGACCCCCAGCTAACACCATGTACGAAGATAAAATCCAAATGGATTAAATATCTTGATATTATACTTGAAACCAAAAGGTATATAGAAAAACACATAGGTAAAACACTCCATGACATTGAGACTAAAGGCATCTCAAGGAGGAAACAGTAGAAGCAGAGATAAACAGATTGGAATATATTAAGCTGAGAAGCTTCTACACCTCAAAGGAAATAGTTCCCAGGATACAAGAGCCACCCACTGAATGGGAGAAATTATTCACCCAATACCCATTGGATAAGGAAATAATATCCAAAATATACAAGGCACTGACAGAACTTTACAAAAAAAAAATCTAATCCCATCAAAAAATGGGGAGAAATGAACAGACACTTTGTCAAAGAAGAAATACAAATGACCAAAAGACTCAAGAAAAAATGCTCCACATCACTAATAATCAGGGAGATGCAAATCAATGTGACTAGGATGTGTCTTGGGGTGCTTTTCTTCAGGTCTCTTCTGGCTGGTACTCTTCAGGCATGCAGGATTAGGTTGCATGACTTCTTTAGCTCTGGAAGTTTCTCTGTAGTGATGTCCTTGACTATTGATTCTTCATGGAGTTTTTCTTCTGAGTTTCTCTGAGACTCCAATGATTCTTATGTTGTTTCTGTTGAATTTATCAAAGACTTCTATTTTCGTCTGTTCACATTCTTTGAGTATTTTTTCCAGTGTTTGATCATTTGCTTTAAGGTTCTTTTTCAATTTCTTCTGCTGTATTGAGTTGTTCTGCATCTCATTTGCCAGCTCACTGCTTCTGTCCTAGGTTGCTGTTACTATGTTTGAGAGGCTTTGCATTGAGTTTTTTTAATTTCATCTACTGTTTTTCAGTCCTATTATTTAAGTTTGGAGTTTTCTGATTGTGTTCTCTTCAGCTTGATTTATTCTTTCTTTGAGTTCTATGAGCATTCCCCATATTAGTACTCTAAACTCCTTGTCTGAGATGTTAACTATGTGGAGGGAGATGTAAATCAAAACAACAATGATATATCATCTCACAGCACAGAGACTGGCATATATTACAAAGAACAAAAACAATAGATGCTGGCTGGGATGTGGAGAGAAAGGAACTCTCATTCACTGCTGGTGGGAATGCCATCTAGTCCAGCCTTTGTGGAAAACAATATGGGTATTCCTAAAAAACTAAAAATTGAACTTCCAAATGATCCATCTATACCACTCCTAGGGATATATTCTAAGAACATAAAAATACAATACAAAAATTTGTTCCTCACACCAAGTTTCATTGCAGCACTATGTACAATAGCCAGACATTGGAAACAACCAAGATGCCCTTCAACAGATGAATGGCTAAAAAAACTGTGGTATATATATACCAGAGAGAGAGAGAGATAAACACAGAATAGTATCGCTCATCTATAAGTTTTAAGAAAAAAAAAGACATTTTTGTAATAATTCTCAGAGATAATAGAGATGAGAGCTGAAAGGTCCAGCTCATGATATGAAGCTCACCACAAAGAGTGGTGAGTGCAGTTAAAGAAATAACTATACTTTCAACTGACAACAATATGAATGAATGAATGAATGAATGAATGAATGAGGAAAGTAGAAAGCCTGTCTCATATACAGGCAAGGGGTGGGGGTTGGGAGGTGGGAGATTTGGGACACGTGATGGCAATGTTGCACTGGTGAAGGGGGTGTTCTTTATATGACTGAAATCCAACTTCAATGATGTTTGTAATCAAATTGTATAAAGACATTAATAAAGAAAAAATCCAAAAAAGAGTGTTCCTAATAACCTTAATTTAAAGCATTTTATTTTCCATGCAGTTATTCTAAATACCACATATATGTGATAACAACCTATATTTACCTTTCTTCTGGCTTACTTCATTTAACATAATATCATCCAATTCCATCCATGTTGCAATAAATTACATAACTGCATAATTCCTTTTATCTATGTAATATTCCATTGTAGACATGTACTCACTCATATGTTGTACATCTAGGTTGATTTCAACTTTTAGCTATTGAATGGAATGCTACCATAGATAGTGTGCATATGTACTTTTGGTTGAATGTTTTTCTGTCCTAGAAATAGATACCCAAATTGAGATTGCTTGACTCTGAGTTTACTGAGAACCTTCCATGCTGTTTTCTATAGGGGCTAAAGCAGTTAGCATTCCCACGAGCAATAGACAAGAGTTCTTTTTTCAATACTTCCTCATTAACACAAATTGTTTCCAGTTTTACTAATATGTGACATCCTCTCTAATGCAAGTTGATATTTTATTGTCATCTTATTTTGGATTTCCCTAATGATAAGTGATTATGAGCAATTTTTCATGTGTCTGCTGGTAATCACTTGGTCTTCTTCAGCGAAGTGTCTGTTTATTACCTCTCCTCATTTTGGATAGGGTTATAAGTTTCATGGGGTTCTTCTTTGAGAGCATTTTGTATATCTTAGAAATAAACCATTTACCTGATATGTTTAATACAAATATATTCCCCCACTTAGGTAGGCGTCTTTCAGTTTTAGCCTATGTTTCTTTGGCACACAAAAAGGTTTAAAGTTGATTTAGTCCCATTTACTCAGATTTAATTCTGTAGCCCTTGACATTGGCATCATGTTATTAAGAACTCTTTTGAGGTTTAGGTTTTGGAGTGTTCTGCATATGTTTTCCTCAATTAGCTTTACAGACAAGTCTGATCTCAAAGTTTGTGTTCTACCTTGATTTAACTTTGTATAAGATGTGGAATATGGATCTAGTTTTAATTTCTTACGTGGTGTAAACCAATACTCTCAGCATTTGTTGAAGAGGCTATCTCTATTCCATTTCATATTTTTACTTCTTTGTCAAAATGTGAAATTATATTTGACCATATATTAGGGTTTTTTTTTTTTCACTAGATATTCTATTCTGACCCATTGGTCTAAAAGTCTGTCTGAAAGTTTTTGTTCCAACACCATGCTGTTTAGTTCAAGTTAAGTAATGAAATGCCTCCAGTTTCTGTTTTTCAGTATGATTTTGGCTATCTGGATCTTTTATGGTTCCACACAAACTTTATCATTGACTTCTCTAAATCCTTAAAGAATGTTGTCTGAATTCGGTTTGAGATTGCTTTGAATATACATAGTAGTTTAGGTAAAATGGCCATTTTGATAATATTGACTCCTACCATCCAGGAACATGAAATGTTTTTCCATTTCTTTAGATCTTCAACTTATTTAGTTTGACTTCCTTTTTTGACTTTCCTCTTAATGTGGATCTCTAACTGATAGCTGTTGCTAGGACTTTTTAATACTAATATTTATAGTAAGAGTGGAAACAATAGGCACCCTTACCTTGTGCCTGACCTCAGTAGAAATGCTTTCAGTTATTTACCATTAGGAATAATACTGGCTTTGGGTTTTTATGGATAGTTGTTATGCTCTGTAAAATATTTTCTTTTGCACCTATTTTGCTAAGAATTTTAATGAAGAATGGGTGTTGGATCTTGTCTAATGTTTTCTCTGCATTGATTGATACTATCATATGATTTTTAGCCTTTATTTTACTGCTGTGGTGTATGATGCTAATTGATTTGCATATATTGAACCATCCTTGCATCTCTAGAATGAAACTCAATTGATCATTATAAATAATTTATTTAATGTGCTTTTGGATTTGGTCTGCTAATATTTCATTGAAAATTTTTGCATCAATATTTATCATAGAGGTTGAACTGTAGTTTTCTATTTTAATAATATCTTTTACAGCTTTGGGAATCAGCATAATATTATCTGCATAGAAAATGTTTGGTAGGATTTCTGTCTCTAATATTTTGGAAAAGTATAAGGATCAATGGCAGTAATTCCTCTCTGAATGTTTGATAAAATTCACTTGTAAATCCATCTAGTACTGAACTTTTATTCTTGGGGAGGTTCTTATTTACTGCTTCAATTTCCTTGCTTGTGATTGACCTGTTTAGGTTTTCTACTTCCTCCTCATCAGTTTTGAGAAGTATAGACATTTCTAAAAAATGGTTTTTATTTTGGACATTTCTGAAAAAAAAAAAAAAAAAAGGAATTGAGCTTCCATATAGTCTAACAATTCCATTTTTAGGAATTTAATTAAAAGGTCCCAAACTTCTATTTAAAAAAACACTTGAAACTCTTTATATTTTTTAATACTATTCATAACAACCCAAATCTGAAAACAATGCAACTGTCCAATATAGATGAATGGATAATGAAAATATGGTACATATATGCAAAATGAATAATATTCGACTGTAAAAAGATAACAAATTGTCTTTTATATGAATGGATCTAGACAGTATCATGTAGAGTAAAGATAAAAAATAGGGACAGATACAGAATGATCTTCTTTTTATGTGGGATATAAAAAAAACAGAAGAAATAAAAATATCCAAAGGCATTGGAAACTGTGAATTAGTCTTTAGTAGAGAGAGTAGGAGTGAGTATCCAGGGAGTAGACTGTGACACGGTCTAACTGAAGTTAATACTCTTGTAGAGGATGTGGTGGTGAAATTATTTATGCAGGACACTGCCATTATCACTATCATAAATTGGGGTACCTAAAATAATTTATAAATAAAAACCAGTCCCAAGGAGGAAGCAATCCTAAAATTAAGGTTCAAGTTTATTTCTGAATTCATACTAGCGTTGCATGCAGTGCATTTCTGTCTGTGCCACAGACTTTCTTCTCCCCCCCCCCTTTTTTTTTCATGTTTCCAACACATTCCTATTTGTGTTTGGTCAGCTATTTATACATTCTTTAAGATTATTTATGACTAGTATAAGAGAAGTTTTTATAATATGTTCCATGATCCTCAGGAATTTCTGACACTTTTTCAGAGAGTCATCAAGAAATAAACTATTTTCTTAACAACACCAAGACATTACTTTTCTTTTAAGCTGTGATTCAAAGAAAACAGTGTATAAACTATTTGCAGTTTAGAAAGCAGGGGCACAAAACTCTATAGTATGTATAGAAATATATTGCCACTCCCTGTCCTCCTCAAAAGTCAGTTTTACTTAGAAGTCTGTTTAATTATAGAATATTTTCATGAAGACAAGAATCAATTAAACTAATTTAATTAATTTATTAAGTAGAATTAATTTTAATAGGTCAATAAATTCTGCTACATTTATTCTATTAAGTCTGAAGATGGAAGCATACTTAAAATTTTCTGTGATGATAAAATGGGAAAGATACATACAGCTTTTCAAGGCATTTAGAAAGGCAACTGTTTTAGCCAATCTGAACTAGCGCCTTTACCAGGGAACATAATTTTGTTTTTGTTTTTTGTTTTTTTTGGGGGGGTTACACCTGGCAGTGCTCAGGGGCTACTCCTGACTCTATGCTCAGAAATCAGTCCTGGGGGGCTCAGGGGACCACATGGGATGCCGGGATTCGAATCACCGATTTTCTGCATGCAAGGCAAACACCTTAACTTCATGCTATCTCTCTGGCCCCAGGAACTTAATTTTTAACTAAAATAACTGAATAACATTTTCATTCATACTAGGTATTTGTCAGATAATATGAACCTTTTAAGTAAGAATAACAACTGACAATATTAGTTTTTGCTAGCAATGTAAAATACATGTGAATATTAGAAATTTATGAAATTTATATCTATTAGTAAGGGCCTGAAAACTAATATATGTAGATGATATCAATGGTGATATTTAAAAAATAATATTTAATAATGCATAGTAAAATTTAACAACATTTGAATAATCTGGGCAGGTCAATGAACCAATATTTTCAAAGTGATCACAATATGATGTTACAAACTCATATGGACAAAAGACTTCTTCAAATTACAAAATAGAACAATTACTGTGAGTTGATGATATGGTTTCAGATTTTATATTACAGTGACCCTCAAAAAATCTTGAGTCAGGGGGCCCGAGAAATGCTATAGCAGTAGGGTGTTTGCCTTGCATGTGACTAATCCAGGACCAGGACAGACCCCGGTTCAAATCCCAGCATCCCATAAGTTCCCTGAGCCTTTCAGGAGTGATTTTTGAGCACAGAGCCAGGAGTAAATTCTGCGCACTACCAGATGTAATCACCCCCCAAAAAGAAGAAATCTTGAGTCAGTGTAGAATATAGAAATAAGAATATATAGAATTATCTAAAAATTACGTAACTCTGGAGCTAAATTTTTCTCATGTGCTTCACCAAAACACCTTAACACTGAGATTGACTAGAAGCAGGCAAAAAATCTTAGTGTCTTCTAATAAGCTACATTCTAAAGAAGTTTACAAAAACATTGAACAATAATTTCCTCTTGCAAATTATTTTTTGGGGCCACATCCTGTGACATTCTGGGGTTGCTCCTGGCTAAGCTCTCAGAAATCGCTTCTGGCTTGGGGAACCATATGGGATGCCAGGTAATAGAACCAAGGTCAGTCCTCAGTGAACCTCTTGCAAAGCAAATGCCCTACCGCTGGGCCACGTCTCCGGCCCCTCTTTTGGCAAATTTTTCTATGAAAAATTGTTAAAAAATACTGTTGATATGAATATTGTTATTTTAGTACATGAATAGCAATTTAATGATATATAAATTCTATTTTTAAGTGGCAATGATCATAAGATATATGATCTGTATAAGCAAAATTCTCTGGGATCCTCAAAGTTTTAAATGGTTAAGGCCAAGAGGTTCAAGAGCCATCTTTTTACGCCAGTCCAAGCATCCATATTTTCCTCCGCCACCTACCCATTTCCTAGCTTCCCTGGAAAATAGGGTTATGGTGTGAACTACTTCTAACTAATAAGTTTAAAAAGGGAGTCTTGTGGAGTTGGTCTGGAAAGGATTCATCTTGAAAATGAGAGAACTGTACAGAGGGAAAAAAAAAAAAAACCCTGCACTATCTCTTTCTTTGTTTCCTGCACTGTGTGTTTTTGTAAGAAAACGTGATGCTTGGGGTTGTTGAGCTCTTTCATTATATTGATGACTCACTGAAGTTGGCAGAAAGAATCAAAGGACACTGAGCCCTCTGGGACATCAATGAGCTCTGTTAAGGATTGCTGTGAGAATTCTTATACAGCAAACAAAAGTACTTTCACTGGCTTCAACCATATTTTGTAGATTTAGAAAGTATATCATTTTCCTAGTTATATTGTGAATATTAGAGGAGATAATACAATTAAGGTACTTAGAATAGTGCTTGACTCATAGTAAGCACTCAATAACGGTTAATGATGATTATAGGTTTATTGGGAAGATCAAATAAGGTAGTGTTTAGCCAAGTAATTACTTGGATAAAAACTGTTTGTGAGAAATATTTTGCAGGGATACATGTTAGGCTGCCTCACAGGACACCTCTGTTCTTATTGTCCTATTCTTTTTCTTGTAGATTGAATAACTAGATATCTTAGCTGCTATTATTATAGCAAAAAGAGAAATCAATGATTTCTTTGATCAATTGATAGTAAAATAGAAGAAATTCTTTATGAATTCACATATTTTACTTATAGTCTTTGAATGCCAAAAGACAAGAAGTTCCAAGCCATTCAATATGATTTCTATACCTCCAATGAATATACAATTGTTTTCCTTTTAAAACAGTCCAGTTGAGATGTCAGTAGCAGTAAGCTTATATGAATATGTAGATGCTAATCATAGGAAAATCTAGAATTACAATCATTCTCAAATTAGATATAATTATAGAAAGAATTTCTAAGTATATGAAAATAATTAAAGGGGAAGAAAAGTACTAATGACAGGCACTCAGATTAGCATTAGTTAAAGTGAAAAAGAGGAGTTAACTGAGCTCTGACTTTAGGTCAAGAACATTGTGGCTATTTCCCCAAAATCATAAATGTAGCTTAAGACTATATTGAGAAAAATACTACATGTGGGACAGATTTAGAAAATTTGGCTTACATAGTCAGAGTATAGCTGAATAATTTTATCCTGAAATTCTGTCCTATCAAGAAATTGCACTACTCTTTTTTTCAAAATAAAATTTACTTTTTATTTATTTATTTATTTATTTGTTTTTGGGCCACACCCGGTGACACTCAGAGGTTACTCCTGTCTATGCACTCATAAATTGCTCTTGGCTTCAGGGACCATATGGGACATGGGGGATCAAACCCAGGCTCATCCTGGGTCAGCAATGTGCAAGGCAAATGCCCTACCACTGTGCTATTGCTCTGGCCCCCAAAACTTACTCATTTTAATAAAAATGGGGCCAGAACGATAGCACAGCACCAGGGCATTTGCTTTGCATGGGCTGATCCAGGACAGACAGTGTTAATTCCTGGCATCCCATATGGTCCCCTGAGCCTGACAGGAGTGATTTCTGAGCGCAGAGCCAGGAGTAACCCCTGAGCGCTGCCAGGTGAGACCCCCAAAAACAAAAAAAATCAAAAATATATAATGCCATTATGTTATCACTTTCTTAGAATATAAATCTCTTTGACAATCCCTTTAACTTGGAAGTGATTTTCTTTCTTTGTTTTAAAGTTAATGATACTGTTTATCATATTAACTATACAGTCAGTAAATGGTCAGAAAAAGAAAGTTTCCTAGATACATTAAACAGATAGAGTAGACTACAGAAAATTATAGCCTTTAACAATTTGTAAAGGAAGCAGGAAAAAACAATCATCAAAATATCATGCAACAAACAGAAAGTAGGTTATTATCAATAAAAGGCAGATGGACACCTGAAAGTCATTGGTCCTACCATTTGGGAAAGATTTTCTAAAGTCAGTGCAAAAAAGGTACAGTCTATTTAACTTTTACTTGTCTAGATGTGAGTCTGGAAGTGACTTTGCCTCTTATTGGCAACAGGTCTAGAGAATTCTAATTGATACACAACTTTGTATTCTCTTTTAGGGAATACTTGGATATTCTGCTCTGGAACTGTTATATTTAATTAATTTTTATTATTATTTTCTTGAAAAGACACTTCTATGGACTGATTGTGCTAAGCTTGAAAAAATATGAGACTGGAAGGTCATGATGACTCATCTCTAAGTACATGCAGAGCTATCACACTAATTCAGGACTCAGCTTTCACATAGTCATGATTAAAATGGAAAATGCTCAATACCCATTCACAACTCTACGTTTTCTCATGCACTTGCAACTTGTAACACACACATATAGGTTATACACCTAAAAGCAGGATTGGGAGAGAGCTCAAAGAACTAGACTACAGCCCATGCCCCAAACAAAACAAAAATAAATACAAAAAGCAACATAATAAGGGAAGAAAAATTTTAAAGCAATACATAAGAGGAAGGTGTGTTGATATTAAAAATTATTTTTTATACAAGGACTATCTTGAGGCCCAGAATTTCCCATTTTTGGTATAATGACACAAAGCTGGCTTTCATTTGGAATATTAAAAGAGAAATCACAGGAGACCATAACAAACAACAAACTGTAAACATCATTTAACAGACAAGTTTAGAGTAATGGTCAAAAACAAAGGAAATCTTTCATTGTTAAAAATTTGACCCAAGTACTGTTTAATTGTGTAACTTTGAGCAATACACTTAACCTCTCTGTGTCTCAATTATCAACCCATTACACTGAAATCAATTCCTGTGCCTACCACACAGAAAAATGGAGATCAATAATTTCATGCACTGAAGACGTTTTTAGAGCTACTGTTATATATTAAGCATTTAATCAATATCCTTAGGCAAAACATGGTGAAAATTTGAAATATTTGAATATGTACAAATAATTACTTTTCTTGTATTACATGCAGCTGATTTGTATTAAATCCTCAGCATCCCATATGGTTCCTTGCAAAATACCAGGAGTTATTCCTGAGCACAGAGCCAGGAGTAACCCCTGAGTATTGCTGGATGTGACCTAAAAGCCAAGAAAATAACAATTTGTTTTTTTTTAACCTTTCAAAATAATTTAAATATTGGCAAATATATTAATATATATAAGTAAACAAAAATGTAATTGCATTTTATGCTGCAGTTATTGATAACTCTCGGTTTAATGAGAGAAGGAGTAAACTATACTGAATGTCTTCAGTTCACAAAGTATTGTCTGTCTTATGTACTATGTCACTGCTTTTACAAAGATAGTCACCTATGATGTATAGTAGCACACAGTACTTAATGGATCAAGAGATTTGATATGGGCTTTTAGCAATAAATCCATGGTCCAAAAAGGGGGAATTTCCTTACAACCTTTTCTCCCCAAACAGCTATTAATAAAAAATAACTCAAAATAATTCAGAAGATATATTTCTACTAAACCAAGATTCCTGGGAAGTAAACCCTTACTTGAATCATGCTGAGCCCTTTATCCTCACTGAAAAGCCTGAAATGATTGATGAATCCTGCCAAGGCTGTCATACATTTTGCCTTGCACCATTATGTACATTTCATCCATAGTAAACTTTAATGTGGATATCTTTCAAGCTCTACCTGGAAATGGGCAAGTGTAAAGGAGTCCTTTCAATTTAATAGCCGTGCAATTTGAGTCCCCATTCTGTTATCAACCATGAGGTCACTTAGTGGGAATGGTAAGAAACCTTCACCTCTATTCACATCTGATCCATTCACCATATCCCAGCTAAAGAAGCTTATATATTTGGGCTCCAGAGTACAAAGTCTAGAAAGCAGGTGTCAACACAAGTTCCCCCTGATTGATGGTTAATTTCGAAGCAGAGCTCTACATAAAAAGGAGGATGTTCAAAGAAAAATTTGAACTCAACTGAACCAAAGTTACAGCTAGTAATTATTTCAAAGCTTGTGCTGGATCTAATTTGACAAGTGAGATTTAATATATTAAATGGTGGCTACCAATAAGATTCTCTTCTGAATCTGGAAACTTTTGGATTTATGTCAAATAATTCATTCAAATAAGAGAATTTTAATTAAGAAAAAAAATGCTACAGGTAATCTGAAATTGGAGCTCTGAGATTTCAACAAGCCATAGCAAAATCTCTTTGATATTTTGAACAATTTATCTTAAAATAATTTTTTTCTTTTTGGGGGGAATATTAACATACATATATTCAAATTGCATTCAAAATACTATAAACTAAAATAATGCATATGGCAATTAGTGATAAATAAATCAGATAATGATGATGATGATGATGATAATAATAATAACAACAACAACAACAATAATAAAAGCCTTCCAGCTTTCTTTCCTTACTTCACTTTAAGTCACTTTTAGGAAGCAACTGCTCCCCCTACCATAGCAACTGCTGATCTTGTTTAGGATACTGTGGCAGGTAAAGTAAACCTGGTGTCTATTGGGGAAGTGGAAGGATGTGGATTTACACTTCTAAAGAGTTCATTAATATGCATCCGAGATACACAAAGGGCAATAATAACCTGTTTCTAGAGCATGAGCCACTTACCAGTGGTGACATCTCTTCTCCTAATATTTAAATGTACAACAATATCCCCTCTAGGCCAAAGAAAATGGCAAGACAGGACAGCCTGGTGCACCCAACTGGAAATTATCTCACTCTTTAAAACTTGAAATACAGTAAAAAAAAAAAAAAAAGCAAAAGCCTTTTTCACCAGGCCTAGACCTAGACTGATTAGGACAAGGGTGTATGCTGTATTTTGACACTTTTAAAAAATATCACTCAATAAGACAACTCAATAACTTGCCCAGGGTTAAAATGATCCTCTTTGTGTGCATAAACTACTCTCTCTGCACCTATTACTTAACCAAGGAGAGCTTATCTTTTCTTCTTTCCATGGAAAACAATCTTTAAGAGCAATAAAAAGCTCATCCTCCTTGAATTCAGGAGCAGTTGGAGCCTTTGGGGAGCAGGGAGCAGCTGTGGAAATCAGAATGCCATTTAGAGAATATGTCATTTATTCTGCCCCCTTCTCCATACTCTCAACGATTAAAGGGGCAAAGCATACTTTGCTCTATGATAAAATGTGAAATGAAATTGTACATTTATAAATAAATGATCTAACTCTAATTGGCATTTCTATGTCCTCTTTGGGTAGTAGCTTTCTTGTTAACAGCCCACAATGTTTGACACCTGTGATATAGGAGCCTCAGAAGAGAAATTGCAAGTCTATTTCAAAAATCTTTATTTAGTAACAGAACTTAAAATCTTTCTTCACTCTGTACCCCCAAATTGATCTGGATAGAAGAAAGTATCATTAACAAAAAATTTTGAGCACAGAGAAAGATAAAAATCACAACATCCTTGAGGGAAGAAAATAGACTTTCACAAGTACACATTTTTGGAAAAAGAATGACTAGACTAGATCTGGTATGGAAAAAATATAAATGAAGCTGAACAAAATAAATACTGAAAAAAAATGAACCAAGCAAGACTAAAATACTTATATTGATGAAGACATTTCAAAGGAATATGAGAGGCAATTAAAATAAATCCTAATGTTGGAAAAAATCAGGCTTTGGTTCAACATAAATAAAATAATATAAATTAAATTCTAGAGTATGAGATAAAAATCATGAGTTCATATTATTAGTCAAATCAGTAAATTAAGATTTTATTTTCCTTGCACCTCAAAAGAAATAGTGCCCAGGATACAATAGCTACCCACTGTGTGGGAGAAACTATTCACCCAATACCCATCAGATATGGGGCTAATATCCAAAATATACAGGGCACTGACAGAACTTTACAAGAAAAAAACATCTAATCCCATCAAAAAATGGGGAGAAGAAATGAACAGACACTTTGATAAAAAAGAAATACAAATGGCCAAAAGGCACATGAAAAAATGCTCCTCGTCACTGATCATCAGGGAGATGCAAATCAAAACAACGATGAGATACCATCTCATACCACAGAGATTGGCACACATCACAAAGAATGAGAACAATCAGTGCTGGCGGGGACGTGGAGAGAAAGGAACTCTTATCCACTGCTGGTGGGAATGCTGTCTAGTCCAATGGAAAGCAATATGGAGATTCCTCCAAAAACTGGAAATTGAGCTCCCATATGATCCAGCTATTCCATTCCTAGGGATACACCCTAGGAACACAAGAATACAATACAAAAACCCCTTCCTCACACCTATATTTATTGTAGCACTATTCACTATAGCCAGGCTCTGGAAACAACCAAGATGCCCTTCAATAGATGAATGGCTACAGAAACTGTGGTACATATACACAATGGAATATAATGCAGCCATCAGGAGAGATGAAGTCATGAAGTTTTCCTATACTTGGATGTATATGGAGTCTATCATGCTGAGTGAAATAAGTCAGAGGGAGAGAGAGAGAGAGACGCAGAATAGTCTCACTCATCTATGGGTTTTAAGAAAAATAAAAGTCATTTTTGCAACAGTCCTTAGAGACAATGAGAGGAGGGCTGGAACTTCCAGCTCACTTCATAAAGCTTACCACAAAGAGTGGTGAGTGCAGTTATAAAAATAACTACACTGAGAACTACCATAATCATGTGAATGAATGAGGGAACTGGAAAGCCTGTCTAGAGTACAGGTGGGGTGGGGTGGAATGGAGGGAGATTTGGGACATTGGTAGTGGGAATGTTGCATTGGTGAAGGGGGGTATTCTTTACATGACTGAAACCTAATCACAATCATATTTGTAATTAATATGTTTAAATAAAGAAAAAAAGGGAAAAAAGATTTTATTTTCTTGTTCAGAAGAATTTCATTTAGTTTTATATAGTTCATTGCTCTAAAAAATAGGCCATAAATGCTGATTCATTAAGTATTTGTTATAAAACATTAAGTACAGAAAAGAAAGGAGGTGGAGGCAACGTTATAATGGAGACACATAATAAATAATTCAGGCCCATATCAATAGTGAAAAGTTATATTGACAATATGTAGCCTTGATTTGATGAAAATTGTATTTCAGTATCTATAATCTTTTCCCCACCAGACACATAGTCCTGGTTTAATCACAATAGCATCATGATAAAAAAAAAAGTTATACAAATTTCAGTAGTGGAACAGTCTACAAAATATTTGACCATGTTCCTCAAAATGACCAAATCATTTAAAACAAGGAACTTATCACAACTATTAGGATGTCAAAGAGACATGAAAAGCAAGTTTAAGGTCAGAAAAAAAGTAGAGTTTATGGGGCTTTCCTTTTAAGTGATTGATTTTCACTTCATCTCTAGCACCATTGGGAGCAACCAGCAAATACCCCTGATTACAACATTTCCAAAAAACAAGAGTAACATGAAATATTGGAAATAAAAGTGGCAGTAGGTTAAATCAAGAAAACAGGAGTTAAAGGCTGAACTTTACAACAATATTCCAATATTGCTTCATTAATTTAGAAAACTTTACTATACTAATGTAACAGATGACTATAGTAAAGCTGGTATGATAATTTACAGAATTACTTTCTTTTAAATCTTCTAAATTGGGGACTGGAGAGATAGACCCAATTCAATCCCTAGCATCCCATATGGTTCCCACAGCCTGCCAGGAGTGATTTCTAGGTATAGAGCCAGGAGTAACCCCTGAGCACCACTGGATTTGGCCTGACAACCAATCAATCAATCAAACAATAACATTTAAAATAAAACTTCTAAGGGCCAGAGAGATAGCACAGTAGTAGCATGTTTGCCTTGCATGCAGCTGATTCAGAATGCACGGTGGTTCGAATCCTGGAATCCCATAGGGTTCCCTAAGTTTGCCAGGAGCAGCTTCTGAGCATAGAGCCAGGAGTGACCCCTGAGCGCTGCCAGGTGTGACCTAAAACAAACAAACGAACAAACAAACAAAAAAACTTCTAAAGTTTTCTTTATAGCTCAAATTATTTCTAGATAGTATAACAAAGTAGGATTCATCTCTGGCATGCTAGGGTGGTTCCGCCACATGCAGGGTAAATGCCCTACCGCTGTGCTATCACTCTGGCCCCTAAATCAAAACTATTTTTAAAGCTATAATCAAAGCTGTATAGTATTGTCATTAAAAAGATACATTAATAAGTAAAATGGAATAGACTAGCAATAAATTCACACATATTTGATCAATATATTAATGCAAAAGGAGCCAATGCCATGAAATAAGGAAAAAATAGTTTCCTCATGAATGTCATTGGAAATAATAAAGAACAAACACTTTTAAACAGAAAATGAAGTAATTAAGAATACAAAAAGGAACCCCACTAAATTTAAGAAAATATTTGCATTTCAGATATTAGATAAAGAGTTCATGTCTAAAATGTATTAGAAAATATGTAACTAAAAAAGAAAATATATAATAACAAATAGCAACTTATTT
The DNA here is from genome assembly GCF_024139225.1 of Suncus etruscus. Taxonomy (NCBI): domain Eukaryota; kingdom Metazoa; phylum Chordata; class Mammalia; order Eulipotyphla; family Soricidae; genus Suncus; species Suncus etruscus. Next base: position 46,171,330 of record NC_064861.1, read on the forward strand.
GAAAATGGGTTTAAGATGTGAGTAGACCTTTTTTAGAACAACATGCACACATATATATGTAACATTTACATTAAAAGGTGTACAGCTTCCTGGGAGCCAGGAGTTTCTGCCAGCATGGGGTTTGGCAGGCGTCCGCCATGCCAAAGGCCTTTTTAACCAGGCCTAGGAAGGGTGCGGGGCTTGGGTCACCCCAGCACCCTGCTACCACCGTCCTCCGGAATTCCAGGGCTTCCCCTGGCCACATGCCTGGCCAAGTCAGAAGAGGTGGGTCCCTTGGAGGAGCTTAAAGGTTCCAATAGGCTTTCCCCATTTCCCACCCAGCTCAAGAGGAAGGGTTTGGGTGGGGGCTTTGAACTTCAGGCTTTCCAGATCTTGAAGGATCTCTTTCCTTCCTGGGAGCCTGAAGTTTCTGCCAGCATGGGGTTTGGCAGGCGTCCGCCATGCCAAAGGCCTTTTTTTTTTTTTTTTTTCTGGTTTTTGGGCCACACCCTGTGACGCTCAGGGGTTACTCCTGGCTATGCGCTCAGAAGTTGCTCCTGGCTTCTTGGGGGACCATATGGGACGCCGGGGGATCTAACCGCGGTCCGTCCTAGGCTAGCGCAGGCAAGGCAGGCACCTTACCTCCAGCGCCACCGCCCAGCCCCGCCAAAGGCCTTTTTAACCAGGCCTAGGAAGCGTGCGGGGCTTGGGTCACCCCAGCACCCCTGCTGCCTCCGTCCTCCAGAACTCCAGGGCTTCCCCTGGGCCTCATGCCTGGGCAAGCCAGAAGAGGTTCTTTCTTCAGGAAGTCCCAGGCAATTTTCCTTACTGAACCTCTCGACAAATATTTGGATATCATTGTGTTTAATCTTTTTATCATATTTAGAATGCTGCCCAGAAGCTCTTTTTATTACTTTATTCCCTCACTCCCACCTACTATTACTCCACATTTAATAATTTTTTTTAGTACTAATCATTTTTTGTTTTGACCAAGGTGGATTACATATCTCTCAGAGTAATGTTTTAGGGGGAGTTTGAAGCTTCAGCAGGTAATACGGGGATGATATGGCTCCACACGGTAGGCATTTTGCCAAGCTTAGGGGAATATGCAGCCCTGGCTGCCACACACAGCCTTCTCTCTCCTTCCTCCCAGTTCCCAAGGTTACCCCTGGCTGCTTGCTCAGGGTCCCAGCAAGTGGGTTCTGGCTATGAGCAGTTTAAAGGAGACCCCTGGCTTCCCTGTCCCTGCAGGTGACGGGGAGGGGACTTCCAGCTTCCACAATTAGAAAGCAAACAACTCTGGGGGAGTCGGAAGCTTCAGCAGGTAACACAGGGATATGGCTCCATGCGCTCTTTGCTTGGCAAAAATCACAGACCAAAGTGGGGTCTCAGAAACAAAACCCTCCTTCTTGACTATTTCTACAACATAAAAGGGACACATGTATCTCCATTGTATATCTCAGATGTATTCCCTTAACATCTATAACTCTTTTTGAATATCCTTATCTAGTGACAATTTTGTCCACTGGTTTTGTTATTTGATTGTTTGCTTTTCCCCCTCTGAGATCTGTTTTATAAGCAATACTGGTAGAAGAGTATCTCTGTATAGAATGCATGTCAACCAAATTACAGGGAATGTTGGACTTTATTCGTCGGCTCCCAGAAGCATCAACAATATCTTGTGACATTGTTTATATTTTGCATAGGTACATTAAAATGGGAAAATAATACATATGCAAACAATTTCTTATCTAATAGAGATGGGAACACAAATTTGGTAATGCAGTTAGGCCTTATACCCTGAACATTGGCATAATGAGTTGGCTTAGGCCTCAAAAGAATGGGCATCGCCCATTCTGAACAATGGATACCATCTATGGAAACAACTACAATTGTATACAACATTACCAGGATTCGAACCTCTACCAGGGAAGACTGCCCTGACATTGACTTACTCCAAAGAATGCTCTCAACACCCAGACGACTCAGCAACAGCCTGCTGGCAGGGCAGATCACTCCGCATCTAATGGTATGCTGAAACTAGAGGATACTCCACATCAGCCTGACTTCGATAAAAGAAATTCATAGAATCCAGAATCTTTAAATATAGGAACCTGATACCAACAACAGCTAAAGTGTGAAAAAGTTTCACCAGGACCCAGAGAATGACTCGGGTTTGGACAGACTGGTATGCCTGGAGCCCAGAGTCAGTCTTATGCCAATAATCCTTGGGGGTGAGGTCTATTTGTAATAAGGCCAAGAATTTTTTTCTGTTTTCCCCATATTTTCTGTACCTATGCAAATAATGGCGATTGCCACTGTCACACTTTTACTATCTTTTTTTTTTTAACCCTTATCCTTTAAGAAAAAAAATTTACTGAACTTAAAAACAAATAACTGTAGTATAATGCTTGTCTCAAATACAGGCAGGAATTGGGAAGGAGGGAATGTTACACTGGTGAAGGCGGGTGTTCTGTTTGTGACTGTAACCCAACTATAATCATGTTATTTAAATAAAAAGATTTTTAAAATAAGATGTATAACACCTTTAAGCTTTAGGAATATGCATATCCAATCTATAATAAGATTTCACATCACACCTATTAAAATTTCAAGTCAAAACAGAATAAAATTAATGGCTTTGAAAACGTGGTAAATTTTGTGTACTGTTTTTGAATTTTGTGTACTTTTATAGAAAAAATAATTGCCATATTTTTGGCAGAAATAGTAGTGGTACCTCAAAATATTAAACTCCTACTATATGGTTCAAGTTACTATATGCTTCATCAATTTCGCTTTTGGATATTTTTGTGAAGCAAAAATACCTCAAAAATATATACACTTGAATATTTATTGCAGTATTATTCAAAATAGATATGAAAAGAAAACATCTCATGTGTACATGAACAAATGAATAAAGAATATGGTTTGTATAATAGACTATAATTTAACAATAGAAAAAATTTTGCCATTGAGAAAAACACAGATGGTCCTTGAGGGTATTATGTTAATTGAAATAAATCATATAGAAAAAGGCAAAAAATCTCATATGCAGAAACAAAACTAAAGCAAAAAGCAAATCTGTCTTTGATCGTTGACACAAAGGAATATCAGGTACTGAGGCAGAGGAATAAAATGAGTGAAGTGAGTCTAAAGGCACCAACTGTAATTTATAATATAAGTAATTATTGTATTGCAAAATACAATATGGAAAATATAGTACTCACTGGATAATTTAACATTGATATAAAATAAATCTTAAATTTTCTTATCAGAAGAAAAATATTTCACAACTATGGCAATGATAATGTACATTAGCTAAAGTTGTCATCATTTGCCTTATATATTAAATTCCTTGTTCTATATACTTGAAACCAATATAAAAGCCATTTACATTATAATAAACTAACAATAGTCCATTGTATAAACTTGCCTTCCTCACAGTCCTCGGTCTTGAAAGCTATGAAAACATAGGGCACTTGATGAAGAATGTTTGCTTTTTGTAGATAGTAATTGTATCTCATTCTATAAATTTCTACTACTAATAAATGCTATTTACTATTAAGTTACTTAAGATGTACATTCATGTAATAAATATTTATTGGCCACTATGTGTCAATAATATTGACAAAAACATCTATGTATTCAGTGCCAAGAAACTTTCTCAGCACTAAAGATATACATGAATACATGGTAAGCAATCTCTCAAAGTTTTTAATTTGTAGTGTTTGGAACAGCTGGAGTAAGCAACTAATATTCAACTAATCTGCATTCATGTCTACCACTCAAACCTTTTAAGATGTACTATCCATACTTTCTAGTTTTCTTGATTTCATATTCTTTTTCAACCCCAGGCAGCTGCATCTGTCCAGTGATACTTATTCTTGGATATAATATATGAGATATTTTGGTTACCCTTTCTTTGTAGACAACTTGAAGAAAGAAAATTTCTTTCCATGGAAGACTAAAGTAAGAAAGTTGTGCCTAATTTATAAATTCAACTTTGGTGGAGTTAGATCATCAGCACTGCCAGAAAATAAAATCTTCAAACCAAACATCTTTAAATCAGATCCTTTTAATATGTAACCAACACCAACTTTAATTTTCTGAAGTATAAAGATTTTATAAAGGCCCCTTATGGTTATATTTTATATAAATATTTGTTTAGGTATTTTCTTTCTCCCTCTTCTCCAAAGAAGCACTAGCTTCTAATGTACATCAGCAATCAAGTATCAAGCAATCAGTTGACACTATATAGAGAAAACTGATTCCTTTCTTCCTGTTAGATCCACAGTCTGAAGAAAGAATGAAAATGGGAGAGAAAACATTTGGTCTGCAAAATAAATAATCTGGCAATTTTTTCCTTTAAAATATCATAGCATAATATCATAGCATGATTATTTTCCCTATGATAACCAGTAATTCAATTATTTCAGCATGTTTTACAGGACTAAGTACCTAATATGAAAAATGTAATGACACACTTAGAGGAATATTACCCTATGATGGTTTAATCAATTAGAGCACTTATGGTAGGAAGAGTTAGCAAGGTCCTAGCACCTCTAACCTGTTGATCCCAATAATACCTAGTGCTATTTTATTTTGGAATCTAATTTGGATGTTGGTAATTAAAATGTTGAAACTTGGTCCACTATTAAGCCAGCCCAAGTCTTCCCATTTTGGAACAAAATACTCTCTCTGGGACAACAGAATGTCAATGACTATTTTTTTTTTTTTTTTTTTTTTTTTGGTTTTTGGGCCACACCCTGTGACGCTCAGGGGTTACTCCTGGCTATGCGCTCAGAAGTTGCTCCTGGCTTCTTGGGGGACCATATGGGACGCCGCGGTCCGTCCTAGGCTAGCGCAGGCAAGGCAGGCACCTTACCTCCAGCGCCACCGCCCGGCCCGTCAATGACTATTTAAGATATTTAGATGTACATAATTTATTTATAGAAAGAAAATGTTTTCTGTTTCATATTTCCTTTCATTAGCTCCTGGCAGGCTCAGAGGACCATGTGGGATGACGGAAATTGAAACCAGATTCGTCCCGGGTTGGCCACATGCAAGGCAAATGCCCTACCACTGTGCTATTACTCTGGCTCCCGTTTTTCTAATTTTTTTATTAATAATTTTTATTTTGACCAAAGTGGATTGCAAATATTTTACAGTAATATTTTAGGTACATAATGAGATTGAATTATGGGTATTCCCACTACCAATGTTGTCCTCCCTCCACCCCTGATCCCAGCATGTATCCCATATCCCCCTCTTTAGCCACCCCCCAAGGGAAAAGTTTTTGCCTGGGATAAAAGCTCAGGTCAAAATCAGGGCACAGAGTTATGGAGTCTGACACTCTTACCCCCAAATACACCAGCAATATAATATAGCACCATTTCCTTTGGCAAAGGCATACTAAAAAAGGGGAAATTTTACATATAGAAACAAGCTCTTATCTAGGAATAAGAACTAGGAATAAGAACTCGTACATTTTACAATACAGGGGCACCTCCCACCTTGAACATATGTCAAGTGGCCCCAACTTAGACTCCATGTGATTAGACAGTGACCACCCAACCCCAAACCCTAGATCTCAGACATAGAATGACACAGTTCTCCGTAACAGCTCCAGGACCCAAACTTTCTCTGGGGCATTCTTAATACTGCTCTGACACCAACATGTGCCAGTTTTTATATGACATTCTGACAATGAGGATATGTTAACAATTTGATCTAAGAACAGGTTGACTTATCTCACCACCTAAAGATAAGATGAAATCAGAAGACATGTGGTCCTTTGTTCTGTGCAAAAGCCAAGATCACTAACTACAGAAGACTGGCTGTGACAATCATGACTGGGTAGATCTTATACTGGAACCAATAAAAAAGACCCTAGTCTAGGATTTGGCCTATGATCTGTACAACAACCAAGACCTCTAATTCCAGGTCTAACTGAAACAACTGCAACTAAGCAGAACTACTGGAAACATAATGACTCTATCCTAAGCTTCATCCTAGGATCAGTGCAAAAATCAAGACCACCAACTACAGAAGACTGATTAAAACAACAGTGATGGAACAGAACTTCTAGACTGTAAAGAAAGACTCCATCCTAGGCTCCATCCTAGACCTGTGCAAATACCAAGATCTCTAGTTACAAAGGTCTGATTTTATCATTCACGACTGAGCAGAAAGTTTCAAGATACCACAAAAGAACCTAAGGGAGAGTAAAAGAGCATGTACGGAGCCTGTAGTTACTCCCATGACAGTGTACTTTAAGGGCAGAGAAATCCTGTATCTCTTAGGCCAAGGAAATTCCCTTTCTAATCTTCCCAATATTTACTGTGCCTATGCAAAAAAAAAAAAAAAAAAGCACAAATTTACTTTTTTGTTATTGTTGTTGTTTGGTTTTATTTTCTTTGCTTTGTTTTGTTTTTATTTCAGGATCGTGATTATTGTTTGGTTGTTGTCTTTATTGTCTACTTTGTTGTAGATTGGGTATCGATTCTGTTGTCGTTGGCTTCAGATTTGGTGTTTAAGTCTGATCATGTTTTTTTATTTCTACTCACTGTTTATATGACTGTTTGGTCTTGGTACCCTCTATGATTTCCCCCTCAATTTACGAGGCATAACAAGATGGTTCAAGTTATGTGGTTCTGTTTGAAGAAAAGAAAGAAAGAAAAAAAGAAAAAAAGGGGGATCAAACAAGCAAAATATGGAGGAGTCCTTCTAAAGGCTATAAATATCAATTTAGGAGAAGAAAAGGGAAAAGGAAGAAAAACATTAAAAATGATACAAAAAAAAAGAGAAACCGAAAAATACCACAGCAATAAAGACAACTATCCCTACTCCCCCTTCAGAAGTCTTACTATCCCTTCACCCCCTATCCCAATATGATATCCCACCTTATTAATGCTCTTTACCCTCAGTTCTTAACCCATTAGGTATCAAGTCCGACCTCCTGCCCCAACAAGCCATCACCCAGCTCCCAAGCAAAGGAACACCCACTCAGCCCCACTTCTCATCCCCGGCAAGAAACTACAACCAACACTCCTGCTGACTCATGCTATGTGTCCCTCCCTCTCAACTCCCTCCCAAATGTGGACTGTTGCTTGATACCAGATTCAGCTCCAGAAGGACCCCCCAGTGCAAGATCTCTACCAGAACTCTTTCTGCTGCAAATCATTTCTCAAAATCAACAAGACCATGGTGTGTGATGAAAATTGCCCTGGATTCCACACCCTCACAAGAATATCTCAAAAGACAATGGGGAAACCTATATTTCCCTATAAGCTTAAAACCTCTATAATACTACCTCTTAACCTATTTATCTCCAAATCTAAAGTAGTCACTTTGTTTCCTTACTTTTTTTAAATTCACTTTTATTTATTTTTCCTTTATATATGTATATATATATATATATATATACACACACACACTTTTTGTCTTGTTTTTGTTTTCTTCTCTTCCTTAACTTCACCTGTTTTGGTTCTGCTTGGTACAAAAACCTACAAGAAAAAGCCTATTTTCTAATTTTTAAAAAAATTTTATTTTGACCAAAGTGGATTATAAACTTTCACAGTAATATTTTAGGTACATAGGGACATTGAATGAGGGGCATTCCTACCACCAATGTTGTCCTACCTCCACCCCGTTCCCATCATGGATCTCCTATCCCCCTCCTTTACCACCACTCCCCGGCCTGCTAGTATATGTGGTTCCCCCTGTGTCTAGTATGTTGTAGATTGGGTATCCATTCTGTTGTCGTTGGCTTTGGATTTGGTGTTTAAGTCTGATCATTTTTTTTATTTCTACTTAATGTTAATACCATTGTTTGGTCTTGGTACCCTCCATTATTTTCTAATTTTTAAAGCCATTTTCAAATCATCATGTTTTTTTTTTTACTGTGAGCAAAACAGAGTTTAAAGTTGGTTTTAAAAACTCAATAAGTAAAATGAAAATGATCTCAGCTTCATTCTTTTTATCTGCACGGCACACTGGAATTCTATCTGACTTCTACTCTTTATCTTATTGGTTAAGAATGTTTCACAGAGTACTGATTCTAATATTTGGAAGCAGGGGCTAGAGAGATAGTGCAGAGGGTAGAGCGTTTGCCTTGCATGTTGTCTACCCAAGTTTGAGTACCAATATCCTATATGTTATCCTGAGCTCCACTAGAAGTAATATTTTAGTGCAAAGCCAAGAATAATTCCTAAACATACCTGGGTGTGGAAACCAAATAAAGGAAAAGAACAAAACAGGAGCATGAAAACCGGCTAAGCTTTGCAAAAGCCGGCTCCCTGTGTGTGACACCAGGAGGGGAAAATCCGCGAAAGTACACCGGCCTAGTGGGGCCCAACTGTGAAAAACTATGAGTGTGACCTGTCTATGTCTGTCTACTGTCCTCTTGCGTGAAACTCTTGCGAGTGGGGCAAAACGAGGCTCCAGAAACCTCGCTCGCCCAGACGCCATTTTCAGGGAGGGACTACAGAGCATGAAAACCGGCTAAGCTTTGCAAAAGCCGGCTCCCTGTGTGTGACACCAGGCGGGGAAAATACGCGAAAGTACACCAGCCCAGTGGGGCCCAACTGTGAAAAACTGTGAGTGTGACCTGTCTATGTCTGTCTACTGTCCTCTTGCGTGAAACTCTTGCGAGTGGGGCAAAAAGAGGCTCCAGAAACCTCGCTCGCCCAGACGCCATTTTCAGGGAGGGACTACAGAGCATGAAAACCGGCTAAGCTTTGCAAAAGCCGGCTCCCTGTGTGTGACACCAGGCGGGGAAAATCCGCGAAAGTACACCGGCCCAGTGGGGCCCAACTGTGAAAAACTGTGAGTGTGACCTGTCTATGTCTGTCTACTGTCCTCTTGCGTGAAACTCTTGCGAGTGGGGCAAAAAGAGGCTCCAGAAACCTCGCTCGCCCAGACGCCATTTTCAGGGAGGGACTACAGAGCATGAAAACCGGCTAAGCTTTGCAAAAGCCGGCTCCCTGTGTGTGACAACAGGCGGGGAAAATCCGCGAAAGTACACTGGCCCAGTGGGGCCCAACTGTGAAAAACTGTGAGTGTGACCTGTCTATGTCTGTCTACTGTCCTCTTGCGTGAAACTCTTCGCGGCCGTGCACTCTTTCTAAGGAAAGAACTCCATTGCAACAAGAAGGAAAAATCACACTAAGAACGGTGCTATATCACAGAAGCAAACGTTTCTCTCCAGACTGTCTTCTCTGTTGAATGCTCGGGCCTAAGATTTGACCCAGTGTGAGGCTTCATCCACGGAGGACTCCCCTCCCTTAGAGGCAAGTCAGCCCATCCAGAAAGGGAGGAGCCATAGGAGTGTGCTGCCTGCATCATACAATGAATACCACCACAACACGTAGAAAAACCCACAATACAAGTCTGACAATGGGGAAACAACGCAGGCCAGCATCAGACATAGAGAATGAAGATGACAATTCTGAGGACCAGATAATGACCAACCAACTAATCAACCTCTCAGATAAGGACTTTAGACTAGCAATATGGAAGATGCTCAACGGACTCCAAGAAACCATGGATCGAGTTGAACAGAACACTAATAAGAACCAAGAAAATATGAAGACAGAAATCACAAAACTCCAAACTGAAATAACATGTCAACTAACAGGACTGAAAAAGTCAGTAAACGAAGTGAATGACAAAATGGATAAGCTCTGGGACAGGGTATCAGAAGCTGAGAATAGACTTGGTGCTGTGGAAGATGAGATACATAACAATTCCATACAGCAGGAGAGATTGGACAAAAAACTTAAAGCAAATGATCAGACAATGGAAAAATTAGTCAAAGAATGGGAACAGATGAAAATAGAAGTCTATGATAAGATCAACAGAAACAACTTAAGAATCATTGGAGTCCCAGAGATCCAGGAAGAAAATTTCCAGGAAGAATCAACGGTCAAGAACATCATGAAAGAGAAACTTCCAGAGCTAAAGAATATATGTGATCAAATCCTGCATGCCCGAAGAGTACCAACCAAAAGAGACCCCAGAAAAACCACCCCAAGACACATCCTAGTCACAATGACAAATCCCACAGTTAGAGACAGAATTCTGAAAACAGCAAGATCAAAAGGGGAAATGACGTTCAAGCAAGCTTCCCTGAGATTTACAGCAGACCTGTCACCAGAAACACTCAATGCCAGAAAGCAGTGGTGGGATATTGTGACAAGACTGAATGAAATGAATGCTTCACCCAGAATACTATACCCAGCAAAACTCACTTTCCGGTTTGACTGAAGAATACATGGCTTCACAGACATAAAACAGCTCAGAAACTTCACAGACACAAAACCAGTCTTAAGAGAAAAACTGAAAGACCTAATCTAAGACAAGACTACCCAAAAGACACACCAAATTTTGAAATAAAGATGGCGTTAAATCCCAGGACAATTCTTTCTCTCAACGTCAATGGACTAAATGCACCAGTTAAGAGACACAGAGTGGCTAAATGGATCAAAAAACTCAATCCAACCTTCTGCTGCCTACAAGAAACGCACCTGAATAGTCAGAACAAACATAGACTCAAAATAAAAGGCTGGAGAAAAATTATCCAAGCAAACAACACCCATAAAAAAGCTGGAGTGGCCATACTAATATCAGATAATGCAAACGTTATACTCAGGAAGGTTGTAAAGAACAAAGATGGACATTTTATATTAACCAAGGGGTACGTAGAGCAGGAAGAAATAACTCTCCTAAACATATATGCACCGAATGAGGGGCCAGCAAAATATTTAATACAACTGTTGACAAATCTGAAAAATAATATCAACAACAACACAATAATTGTGGGGGACCTTAACACGGCTTTGTCAACACTGGATAGGTCAACCAGACTAAAACCCAACAAGAATATACTAGACCTGAGGAGAGAAATGGAAGAAAGAGGCCTAGTGGATATATATAGGACACTCCATCCCCAGAAACCTGGATACACATTCTTCTCCAATGTACATGGGACATTCTCCAGGATAGACTACATGCTGGCACATAAAACATACCTCCATAAGATCAAGAGGATAGAAATTTTGCAGACTACCTTCGCTGACCACAAGGCTCTGAAATTATTTGTGAACTCCAAAGGGACTCAGAAGAAACACTTTAACACCTGGAAGTTAAACAGCCTCATGCTCAATAACCAGTGGGTCCGAGATGAAATCAAGGAGGAAATCAAAAGGTTCCTGGAAACAAATGAAAATAAAGACACAAACTATCAGAACTTATGGGACACAGCAAAAGCAGTACTGAGAGGAAAATTTATAGCTTTGCAAGCACACATCAGGAAGGAAGAAGGAGCTTACCTGAGTAGCTTAATGACACAGCTAATAGAACTAGAAAATGCTCAACAAAAGGACCCAAGAATAGGAAGAGGGAAGGAAATAACAAAGCTGAGAGCAGAAATCAACGAAGTGGAAACTCAAAAAACAATCCAAAAGATCAACGAAAGCAGAAGTTGGTTCTTTGAAAAAATAAACAAGATTGATAGACCACTGGCAAACCTAACAAAGAAAGAGAGAGAGAGAAACTTGATAACTCGTATCAGGAATGAAAAAGGAGAGATCACTACTGATATGACAGAGATTCAAAGGGTAATCAGAAACTACTTTGAAAAACTCTACGCCACTAAAAATGAGAACCTGGAAGAAATGGATAAATTCTTGGACTCTTATAATCTTCCACGGTTGAAGGAAGAGGATGTAGCATATCTAAACACCCCCATCACCATTGATGAAATTAAAACAGTAATCAAATGTCTGCCCAAAAACAAAAGCCCAGGTCCAGATGGATTCACTAATGAATTTTGTCAAACTTTCCAAGAGGAACTACTGCCAATCTTGGCAAGAATCTTTCATGAAATTGAACAAACAGAAACACTTCCAAATAGCTTTTATGAAGCCAACATCACCTTGATAACGAAACCAGACAGAGACGCTACCAAAAAAGAAAATTACAGACCAATATCACTGATGAATGCAGATGCAAAGATCCTCAACAAAATCCTGGCAAATAGGATTCAATGCCTCGTTAAAAAGATCATCCACTACGATCAAGTAGGTTTCATCCCAGGAATCCAAGGCTGGTTTAACATCCGTAAATCTATCAACATAATACACAACATCAATAACAAGAAAAATAAAAACCACATGATCATATCAATAGATGCAGAGAAAGCATTTGATAAGGTCCAACACCCATTCTTGATCAAAACTCTCAGCAAGATGGGAATGAAGGGAACCTTTCTCAATATAGTGAAGGCCATCTACCACAAGCCAGTGGCAAATATTATCCTCAATGGAGAAAAACTGAAAGCCTTTCCTCTAAATTCTGGCACAAGACAAGGCTGTCCTCTCTCACCACTCCTATTCAACATAGCACTGGAAGTACTTGCTATGGTGATTCGGCAAGAAAAGGATATCAAGGGAATCCAGATCGGAAAGGAAGAAGTCAAGCTCTCACTGTTTGCAGATGACATGATATTCTACTTAGAAAACCCTAAAGACTCTATCAAAAAGCTTCTAGAAACAATAGACTCATATAGCAAGGTGGCAGGCTACAAAATTAACACACAAAAATCAATGGCCTTTCTATACACCAATAGTAATAAGGATGAAATGGACATTAAGAAAACAACCCCATTCACAATAGTGCCACACAAACTCAAATATCTTGGAATCAACTTGACTAAATATGTGAAGGACCTATACAAAGAAAACTATAAAACTCTGCTCCAAGAAATAAGAGAGGACACACGGAAATGGAAACGCATACCCTGCTCATGGATTGGCAGGATTAACATCATCAAAATGGCAATACTCCCCAAGGCATTATACAGATTTAATGCCATCCCTCTAAGGATACCCATGACATTCTTCAAAGAAGTGGATCAGACACTTTTGAAATTCATTTGGAACAATAAACACCCTCGAATAGCTAAAGCAATCATTGGGAAAAAGAATATGGGAGGAATTACTTTCCCCAACTTTAAACTGTACTACAAAGCAACAGTTATCAAAACAGCATGGTATTGGAATAAAGTAGGTCCTCAGATCAGTGGAATAGGCTTGAATACTCAGAAAATGGTCCCCAGACATACAATCACCTAATTTTTGATAAAGGAGCAGGAAATCCTAAATGGAGCAGGGTAAGCCTCTTCAACAAGTGGTGTTGGCACAATTGGATAGCCACTTGCAAAAAATTGAACTTAGACCCCCAGCTAACATCATGTACGAAGGTAAAATCCAAATGGATTAAAGACCTCGATATCAGCCCCAAAACCATAAGATATATCGAACAGCACATAGGCAAATCACTCCAGGACATTACAGGCATCTTCAAGGAGGAAACTGCACTTTCAATGCAAGTGAAAGCAGAGATTAACAGATGGGAATATATTAAGCTGAGAAGCTTCTGCACCTCAAAGGAAATAGTGCCCAGGATACAAGAGCCACCCACTGAGTGGGAGAAACTATTCACCCAATACCCATCAGATAAGGGGCTAATCTCCAAAATATACAAGGCACTGACAGAAATTTACAAGAAAAAAAATTTAACCCCATCAAAAAATTGGGAGAAGAAATGAACAGACACTTTGACAAAGAAGAAATACACATGGCCAAAAGACACATGAAAAAATGTTCCACATTACTAATCATCAGGGAGATGCAAATCAAAACAACGATGAGATACAATCTCACACCCCAGAGAATGGCACACATCACAAAGAATGAGAATAAACAGTGTTGGCGGGGATGTGGAGAGAAAGGATCTCTTATCCACTGCTGGTGGGAATGCCGTCTAGTTCAACCTTTATGGAAAGCAATATGGAGATTCCTCCAAAAACTGGAAATCGAGCTCCCATACGATCCAGCTATACCACTCCTAGGAATATACCCTAGGAACACAAAAATACAATACAAAAACCCCTTCCTTACACCTATATTCATTGCAGCACTATTTACCATAGCAAGACTCTGGAAACAACCAAGATGCCCTTCAACAAAAGAATGGCTAAAGAAACTGTGGTACATATACACAATGGAATATTATGCAGCTGCCAGGAGAGATGAAGTCATGAAATTTTCTTATACATGGATGTACACGGAATCTATTATGCTGAGTGAAATAAGTCAGAGAGAAAAACGCAGAATTGTCTCACTCATCTATGGGTTTTAAGAAAAATGAAAGACACCCTTTTAATAATAATTTTCAGACACAAAAGAGAAAAGAGCTGGAAGTTCCAGCTCACCTCAGGAAGCTCACCACAAAGAGTGATGAGTTTAGTTAGGGAAATAACTACATTTTGAACTGTCCTAATAATGAGAATGTATGAGGAAAATGGAGAGCCTGTCTAGAGTACAGGCGGGGTCGGGTGGGGCGAAGGGAGACTTGGGACATTGTTGATGGGAATATTGCACTTGTGATGGGTGGTGTTCTTTACATGACTGAAACCCAAACACAATCATGTATGTAATTATGGTGTTTATATATTAATTTAAAAAACTTTGTATACCACAATGATTTAAATAAAAATATTTAAATAAACAAAAAAACAAAAACAAACAAACAAAAAAAGAATGTTTCACAAAGACTTTCACCTCGAAAATAAAACTAATACCCTTTTCTACTTGCTACCAGATTGCTGAGGCTTTGCTTTGCTTTGCTTTTCCTGAGGCATTTATTTTGTGAGTAATATTCATGATGTAGCCTATAAATTTATATGACAAATCATGGAAATGTTTTTTCACAAAGCTTTAAGAGGCAATATTAATTAAATACATCTTTTCACATGGGATCATGTAATATCTATTGCTAAGTAATTAAGAATGGAGACATAAACTCCTTAGATGAATACTGTAAAAATGAAAATGTTAAAAAATTATTGATTGTCCATATATTACCACCTCAAGCTAGAGAAATTGCAATCCACTAAGACAAAAGTTGGCAAAAACGTGAGGAGAATAAAAAAATATTCTATGTGGAAATTGATTAACCTACTCCTTAAGAAGTCCTCTTATTCAAGAAAACTTTTTTGTTTTATTTTATTTTGTTTTGTTCTGTTTAGTTTAGTTTTGGGTCACACCCGGTGACTCTCCAGGGTACTCCTGACTCTGTGCTCAGAAATCACTCCTGACAGGCTCGGGGGACCATATGGGATGCCAGAATTCGAACCACCATCTGTCCTGGATTGGCAGCTTGCCAGGCAAACACCCTATCACTGTGCTTTCGCTCTGGCCCAATTATTTTTTATTTTAAGCGATTTCTGAGTGTAGAGCCAGGAGTAACCTCTGAACACTGCTGGGTGTCACCCCCCCCCAAAAAAAAAGGGAAACATGATTTTTCAGTTTGTCATTTAGTTTTCAAAAAAATTTAAAAACATTTTATATCATTTATTTTTGTTTTAAGGACTAAATTATCAAGGCACTAATATTTTAGGCAGATTCACCATGTACAAACTTGTGTCCACTTATCAATTTTATTTTAAAGTGATCTTTTTATTTTAAATGTACACACTGATTTGCAAGACTGTTAATAGTTTCAGACATACAACTTTACTACTCCAATTCTACTAGTAGTTTCATCATCTTTCCATCAATATGCAGAGGCTTCCTCTCTCCTCCAGCTACTGTTGACAAATCTGAAAAATAATATCCATAACAACACAATAATTGTGGGAGACCTCAACACAGCTTTGTCAACACTGGATAGGTCAACCAGACTGAAACCCAACAAGAATATACTAGACCTGAGGAGAGAAATGGAAGAAAGAGGCCTAGTGGATATATATAGGACACTCCATCCCCAGAAACCTGGATACACATTCTTCTCCAATGTACATGGGACATTCTCCAGGATAGACTACATGCTGGCACATAAAACATACCTCCATAAGATCAAGAGGATAGAAATTTTGCAGACTACCTTCGCTGACCACAAGGCTCTGAAATTATTTGTGAACTCCAAAGGGACTCAGAAGAAACACTTTAACACCTGGAAGTTAAACAGCCTCATGCTCAATAACCAGTGGGTCCGAGATGAAATCAAGGAGGAAATCAAAAGGTTCCTGGAAACAAATGAAAATAAAGACACAAACTATCAGAACTTATGGGACACAGCAAAAGCAGTACTGAGAGGAAAATTTATAGCTTTGCAAGCACACATCAGGAAGGAAGAAGGAGCTTACCTGAGTAGCTTAATGACACAGCTAATAGAACTAGAAAATGCTCAACAAAAGGACCCAAGAATAGGAAGAGGGAAGGAAATAACAAAGCTGAGAGCAGAAATCAACGAAGTGGAAACTCAAAAAACAATCCAAAAGATCAACGAAAGCAGAAGTTGGTTCTTTGAAAAAATAAACAAGATTGATAGACCACTGGCAAACCTAACAAAGAAAGAGAGAGAGAGAAACTTGATAACTCGTATCAGGAATGAAAAAGGAGAGATCACTACTGATATGACAGAGATTCAAAGGGTAATCAGAAACTACTTTGAAAAACTCTACGCCACTAAAAATGAGAACCTGGAAGAAATGGATAAATTCTTGGACTCTTATAATCTTCCACGGTTGAAGGAAGAGGATGTAGCATATCTAAACACCCCCATCACCATTGATGAAATTAAAACAGTAATCAAATGTCTGCCCAAAAACAAAAGCCCAGGTCCAGATGGATTCACTAATGAATTTTGTCAAACTTTCCAAGAGGAACTACTGCCAATCTTGGCAAGAATCTTTCATGAAATTGAACAAACAGAAACACTTCCAAATAGCTTTTATGAAGCCAACATCACCTTGATAACGAAACCAGACAGAGACGCTACCAAAAAAGAAAATTACAGACCAATATCACTGATGAATGCAGATGCAAAGATCCTCAACAAAATCCTGGCAAATAGGATTCAATGCCTCGTTAAAAAGATCATCCACTACGATCAAGTAGGTTTCATCCCAGGAATCCAAGGCTGGTTTAACATCCGTAAATCTATCAACATAATACACAACATCAATAACAAGAAAAATAAAAACCACATGATCATATCAATAGATGCAGAGAAAGCATTTGATAAGGTCCAACACCCATTCTTGATCAAAACTCTCAGCAAGATGGGAATGAAGGGAACCTTTCTCAATATAGTGAAGGCCATCTACCACAAGCCAGTGGCAAATATTATCCTCAATGGAGAAAAACTGAAAGCCTTTCCTCTAAATTCTGGCACAAGACAAGGCTGTCCTCTCTCACCACTCCTATTCAACATAGCACTGGAAGTACTTGCTATGGTGATTCGGCAAGAAAAGGATATCAAGGGAATCCAGATCGGAAAGGAAGAAGTCAAGCTCTCACTGTTTGCAGATGACATGATATTCTACTTAGAAAACCCTAAAGACTCTATCAAAAAGCTTCTAGAAACAATAGACTCATATAGCAAGGTGGCAGGCTACAAAATTAACACACAAAAATCAATGGCCTTTCTATACACCAATAGTAATAAGGATGAAATGGACATTAAGAAAACAACCCCATTCACAATAGTGCCACACAAACTCAAATATCTTGGAATCAACTTGACTAAATATGTGAAGGACCTATACAAAGAAAACTATAAAACTCTGCTCCAAGAAATAAGAGAGGACACACGGAAATGGAAACGCATACCCTGCTCATGGATTGGCAGGATTAACATCATCAAAATGGCAATACTCCCCAAGGCATTATACAGATTTAATGCCATCCCTCTAAGGATACCCATGACATTCTTCAAAGAAGTGGATCAGACACTTTTGAAATTCATTTGGAACAATAAACACCCTCGAATAGCTAAAGCAATCATTGGGAAAAAGAATATGGGAGGAATTACTTTCCCCAACTTTAAACTGTACTACAAAGCAACAGTTATCAAAACAGCATGGTATTGGAATAAAGTAGGTCCTCAGATCAGTGGAATAGGCTTGAATACTCAGAAAATGGTCCCCAGACATACAATCACCTAATTTTTGATAAAGGAGCAGGAAATCCTAAATGGAGCAGGGTAAGCCTCTTCAACAAGTGGTGTTGGCACAATTGGATAGCCACTTGCAAAAAATTGAACTTAGACCCCCAGCTAACATCATGTACGAAGGTAAAATCCAAATGGATTAAAGACCTCGATATCAGCCCCAAAACCATAAGATATATCGAACAGCACATAGGCAAATCACTCCAGGACATTACAGGCATCTTCAAGGAGGAAACTGCACTTTCAATGCAAGTGAAAGCAGAGATTAACAGATGGGAATATATTAAGCTGAGAAGCTTCTGCACCTCAAAGGAAATAGTGCCCAGGATACAAGAGCCACCCACTGAGTGGGAGAAACTATTCACCCAATACCCATCAGATAAGGGGCTAATCTCCAAAATATACAAGGCACTGACAGAAATTTACAAGAAAAAAAATTTAACCCCATCAAAAAATTGGGAGAAGAAATGAACAGACACTTTGACAAAGAAGAAATACACATGGCCAAAAGACACATGAAAAAATGTTCCACATTACTAATCATCAGGGAGATGCAAATCAAAACAACGATGAGATACAATCTCACACCCCAGAGAATGGCACACATCACAAAGAATGAGAATAAACAGTGTTGGCGGGGATGTGGAGAGAAAGGATCTCTTATCCACTGCTGGTGGGAATGCCGTCTAGTTCAACCTTTATGGAAAGCAATATGGAGATTCCTCCAAAAACTGGAAATCGAGCTCCCATACGATCCAGCTATACCACTCCTAGGAATATACCCTAGGAACACAAAAATACAATACAAAAACCCCTTCCTTACACCTATATTCATTGCAGCACTATTTACCATAGCAAGACTCTGGAAACAACCAAGATGCCCTTCAACAAAAGAATGGCTAAAGAAACTGTGGTACATATACACAATGGAATATTATGCAGCTGCCAGGAGAGATGAAGTCATGAAATTTTCTTATACATGGATGTACACGGAATCTATTATGCTGAGTGAAATAAGTCAGAGAGAAAAACGCAGAATTGTCTCACTCATCTATGGGTTTTAAGAAAAATGAAAGACACCCTTTTAATAATAATTTTCAGACACAAAAGAGAAAAGAGCTGGAAGTTCCAGCTCACCTCAGGAAGCTCACCACAAAGAGTGATGAGTTTAGTTAGGGAAATAACTACATTTTGAACTGTCCTAATAATGAGAATGTATGAGGAAAATGGAGAGCCTGTCTAGAGTACAGGCGGGGTCGGGTGGGGCGAAGGGAGACTTGGGACATTGTTGATGGGAATATTGCACTTGTGATGGGTGGTGTTCTTTACATGACTGAAACCCAAACACAATCATGTATGTAATTATGGTGTTTATATATTAATTTAAAAAACTTTGTATACCACAATGATTTAAATAAAAATATTTAAATAAACAAAAAAACAAAAACAAACAAACAAAAAAAGAATGTTTCACAAAGACTTTCACCTCGAAAATAAAACTAATACCCTTTTCTACTTGCTACCAGATTGCTGAGGCTTTGCTTTGCTTTGCTTTTCCTGAGGCATTTATTTTGTGAGTAATATTCATGATGTAGCCTATAAATTTATATGACAAATCATGGAAATGTTTTTTCACAAAGCTTTAAGAGGCAATATTAATTAAATACATCTTTTCACATGGGATCATGTAATATCTATTGCTAAGTAATTAAGAATGGAGACATAAACTCCTTAGATGAATACTGTAAAAATGAAAATGTTAAAAAATTATTGATTGTCCATATATTACCACCTCAAGCTAGAGAAATTGCAATCCACTAAGACAAAAGTTGGCAAAAACGTGAGGAGAATAAAAAAATATTCTATGTGGAAATTGATTAACCTACTCCTTAAGAAGTCCTCTTATTCAAGAAAACTTTTTTGTTTTATTTTATTTTGTTTTGTTCTGTTTAGTTTAGTTTTGGGTCACACCCGGTGACTCTCCAGGGTACTCCTGACTCTGTGCTCAGAAATCACTCCTGACAGGCTCGGGGGACCATATGGGATGCCAGAATTCGAACCACCATCTGTCCTGGATTGGCAGCTTGCCAGGCAAACACCCTATCACTGTGCTTTCGCTCTGGCCCAATTATTTTTTATTTTAAGCGATTTCTGAGTGTAGAGCCAGGAGTAACCTCTGAACACTGCTGGGTGTCACCCCCCCCCAAAAAAAAAGGGAAACATGATTTTTCAGTTTGTCATTTAGTTTTCAAAAAAATTTAAAAACATTTTATATCATTTATTTTTGTTTTAAGGACTAAATTATCAAGGCACTAATATTTTAGGCAGATTCACCATGTACAAACTTGTGTCCACTTATCAATTTTATTTTAAAGTGATCTTTTTATTTTAAATGTACACACTGATTTGCAAGACTGTTAATAGTTTCAGACATACAACTTTACTACTCCAATTCTACTAGTAGTTTCATCATCTTTCCATCAATATGCAGAGGCTTCCTCTCTCCTCCAGCTACTGTTGACAAATCTGAAAAATAATATCCATAACAACACAATAATTGTGGGAGACCTCAACACAGCTTTGTCAACACTGGATAGGTCAACCAGACTGAAACCCAACAAGAATATACTAGACCTGAGGAGAGAAATGGAAGAAAGAGGCCTAGTGGATATATATAGGACACTCCATCCCCAGAAACCTGGATACACATTCTTCTCCAATGTACATGGGACATTCTCCAGGATAGACTACATGCTGGCACATAAAACATACCTCCATAAGATCAAGAGGATAGAAATTTTGCAGACTACCTTCGCTGACCACAAGGCTCTGAAATTATTTGTGAACTCCAAAGGGACTCAGAAGAAACACTTTAACACCTGGAAGTTAAACAGCCTCATGCTCAATAACCAGTGGGTCCGAGATGAAATCAAGGAGGAAATCAAAAGGTTCCTGGAAACAAATGAAAATAAAGACACAAACTATCAGAACTTATGGGACACAGCAAAAGCAGTACTGAGAGGAAAATTTATAGCTTTGCAAGCACACATCAGGAAGGAAGAAGAAGCTTACCTGAGTAGCTTAATGACACAGCTAATAGAACTAGAAAGTGCTCAACAAAAGGACCCAAAAATAGGGAGACAGAAGGAAATAACAAAGCTGAAAGCAGAAATCAACAAAGTGGAAACTCAAAAAACAATCCGAAAGATCAACGAAAGCAGAAGTTGGTTCTTTGAAAAAATAAACAAGATTGATAGACCACTGGCAAACCTAACAAATCCTTCTTAATAATTTTTGAGGAGATCCTCACACCTAGCAATCCTCAGGGCTTATTTCTCTCTCTGTTCCTGTGCTCAGTGATCACTCCTGAGCTCCTGAGGGTGCATAAGATACCATATGCTATTCCATGGGATGAAGATGAAGTCTACCATATGTAAGGCAAGTGCCTTTTGAAACTATACTATCTCTCCATCTCAATAGACACATTATAAATTTAATTATTTAGTTGAGATCCCATGCTTATAATAGAACTGGCATTAACCATTTAGATCTATACAGAGACCTCACCTCTGTCTCAATGTATTCAAGACCCCTGACCTTTGCCCTTATGTTACCTTTCATCTGCTTGTTCATATTTTCCCTCTATTTCTCTTTTTACCTAGCCTTTTTATGTCTGTAATCTACTACATACCTTTCATTCTTTTATCATATTATTCTATATAGAGAGAAAATATTCTATATTCTCTAGATAATAGAGAACATCTGATGTTTGTCTTCCTTCTGACTTACATTACCTAACAAGACATCCTTCAGTTCTATCCATGTTGCAGCAAATACAATTTCTATTCCCCCTGGTTTATTTAGAGTGGGCATTTAAATTTATATAGAAGTAACATTGTATACAAATAAAATTTAAATTTATATACAAATAATACATTTTGTTATGTATGTGTCTGCATAAAATGATGCATATAATCTGAAAGCCCACTAAATAAATAATGGGTAAGAAAATTGTAGCCATGCTTTTTTGTGTACATATGTTTTAATTTATACTGACATAAACCTATGGGTATAATTGTTGGGTCATGTCGTTTTCTTTATTTGAACTTTTAAGGAACTATCAAAAGATGTTCACGTGTGACTGAATCATTTCACATTTCTTTTGAGTTTTGTTTTGCTTTGTTTTTGTTTTGGGGGCACACCTGGCAGCATTCAGCGATTACTCCTGGCTCTGGGCTCAGAAATTGCTCCTGGTAGGGTCAGGGGGACATATGGGATACCGGGGATTGAACCTGGGTCTGTCCCGGGTCCATTGCTTGCATGGCAAATGTCCTACCAATGTGCTTTCACTCTGGCCCCTAATTTTACTTTCCTAATTATCAGTATATGATGATTCCAGCTTCTCAATATCCTTTCCAGCAATTGTTGTCTTTCTTATTATGCCCATGCTAGTAAATATATATTATTTTCTCATTTTTATTTTGTGTTACTTGATGACTAACAAAAATAAAGCTTTTATCACATGTTTAGTGCTTTTTACATCTTTTCTGAAAAAAAATCTATTCAAATATTTTAACCATTTTTTCAGTTAGATTGCCTGCCTTATATGTTGTAGAAGTTTATATATAATTTGAAAACAAGTATACTGTAGATAAGATGTGCAGATAACTTCTCATAGTATAGGTAGTCTTGACAATTTCTTGGCAATATCCTTTGCAAAAAAATGTTGGTAGATTTGTCTACCATTTACTGTACAATGCTAGTTGTGCATGTATTTTTCAAATCATTCCCTAATTCAGGGTCAGAAACATTTACTCCTATATTTTCTTTTAATTTTTTTGACTTCAAACTTGACATTTAGGCCTTCAATCATTTTCAGTACCTTTTTGTATGTTTATAGTGCATAGGCTCAAATTCATGTAGATATTTAGATTTTCCTATATCTTTGGCTAAATATATACTTCCACTTTAATTTAGGTACCATGATTAACAATACTAATAATAATTGAGTTTCAGCAATACAATGTCTCAACTCTAAACCACCACCAAGAACAGTATATCTCCACCAATGTCCCAAGTTCCCTCACAACCGGTGTCCCACCTCCTCAGCAAGCTTGTTTATTTTTCGATGTACTTCTTATAATTTGAAACACATGCTTACAATAAATTCAAGTCTCATGGTTTTGATGTATGCAACCACCTTCTTTCTACGATATTTAAGTCTCTAAGATCCTCAACCTATAGTTACCTCCAGTTTGCCTCATCACTTTATTTTCCCACACTGGAATTGTTTGACGTCCTTGGAATTAATCCATCTAACTGTTAATGTGGTGATTTATTTCTGGTCTATAGTTTCTATTGTACTGATTTCTATGTCCATTTTATGTAGCACCACTGTGTCTTGATTCTGTGGTTGTGTATGTGTATGTTGTGAAATCAGAAAGTGTAAATATTCTGATGTCATTTAGGAAAATTCTTTTGACTATTCTGGATCTCCTAAATTCCCTTTTCTTTCTTTTTTTGGTTTTTGGGTCACAGCCGGGAGCTCTCAGGGATTTCTCCTAGCTCTGCACTCAGAAATTGCTCCTGGCAGCCTCAGGGAACCATATAAGATGCCGGTATTTGAACCACTGTCCTGCAGGCAAGGCAAACACCTTGCCTTTATACTATCTCTCCACCCCCTAAATTCCCTTTTCAATGTGAGGATTAGCATTTTAGTTTCTCCAGAAAATCAAACTGGAATCTTGACAAGGACTACACTGAATTTTTAAATCAATTGGAGACTTTTTTTTTTGCCATCTTAACAATATTATTTTCCTATCCAGTAACATGGGATATCTTTTTACATTAGATATTCTGTTTCTTTCAACAATATTTTACTATTTTTAACTATAATATGCATTTTTTTCTCAATTTGGTCTCATCTTTTGTTCTATGAGATTATTGTCATTGTCCATTATATGCCATTATAAATGAAATTGTATTCTTAATTTAATTCATGGATTATTCATTATAATATGTAGAAGAGGAATCTATTTTTATATGTAGAACTTGACTTGTTTCACTTTGGTGAATTTGCTTATTAGTAGTAATGGTTTCTTAGAGTATTCCCTAGCTGTTCTGTATGTAAAATCAAATAATCTGCAGACCAAAATTATTTTATGTCTTTATTACTAATGTGAATTTTTTAGAACTGAATGTTTTGAATGTTTATTCCATTTCACCCCCCCACCCAAACACATGTAGAAGTTCAGTCACCATTTGAGTACATTTATGGTAAGAAAGTAATTAAGGAATTAATATTAAATGTGGTAGTAAATGAGACTGGATTGATAAAATTATTGGTTTGTTTTGTTTTGTTTTGATTTTGATTTACACCAAGGAGTGCTCAGGACTTACTCCTGGCTCTGCACTCATAGATCATTCCTGTCAAGCTTTGGGGACCATATGAGATGCCCAGGTGGAATTCGGTCCACTTGTTGAAAAGGTAAGTTCTGCACTTAAAGGAAACAGTAACTATGATACAAAGGCTACTCATGGAATGGGAGAAACTATTCACCCAATTCCCATTTGATAAAGAAATTATATCTAAGATATATAAAATACTGGCAGAACTTAACAGAAAAAAATCTAAACTATCAAATATGGGGAGAATAAATTAACAGACATTTCCTAAAAGAAGAAATACAGATGGCCAAAAGGTACATGAAAAAGTGCTCCACGTCACTAATCACTAGGGAGATGCAAATAAAAACAGCAATAAAGAATCATCTCATACCACAGAGAATGGCTCACATCAAAAAAAACAAGAACAACCAGTGCTGAAGTGGACATGGAAAGAAAAAGACTCTCATTCACTGCTGGTGGGAATGCCATGTAGTCCAGCCTTTCTGGGAAACAATATGGATATTCCTTAAAAAATGGAAATTGAACTTCCTTGTTATATGATCCAGCAATATCACTCTTATGGATATATCTTATGAACCCCAAAATACAAAAATGCCCTCTGTATTCCTATGTCCATCACAACACTATTTACAATAGTCAGAAACTGGAAGCAATTCAGGTGCCCACCAGCAGATGAGTGGCTAAAGAAACTATGGTACATGTACACAATGGAATATATGCAGCTGTTAAAAAAATAAAGTCATGAAAGTTGCCTATACATAGATGAACATAAAGATTATTATACTGAATGAAATGAACCAGAGGGAGAGGGCTAGGCATAGAATAATCTCATTCATCTCTGGGATATAAAGAAAATAAAAGAGAGTGTGGGGGTGTTATCCTGAGACAACAGAGATGAGATTTAGGAGGATCAGTCCATGGTATAAAAATCTCACCACAAAGAGTGGAGCATACAATTAGAGAAGGGTGTACTATAAAAAGAGACATGCATGGCACCCCTTCACTAACAGTAGTGCAAACCAAGTGTCACAAAAAGGAAAGAGAGACAGAGACAGAAAGAGAGACAGAGAGAGAGAGAAAAGTAAAATGCCTGCCCCAGAAGCAGGCAGGGGATAGTACGTGAAAGGGAAGGCCAACTGTTGACATTGATGATGGGAAATGCTCACTGGTGAAGGTCAGTGTATATTGTATAACTGTAACTCAATCATGAACAACTTTATCTGTGGAAAAATGAGCTGTAGTATGAACAACCTTGTAACCATGGTTTTATATTAAAAAAAATGGTTTTCACCAGGGAAAAAAATAGGCAAGTGTCCTAGACACTTTCTAGCTCTCTGGCCCCAGGATTATTGTTTTTATAAGAGATCAGATATTCTTTTCTTCCTGCAGCCTTTTTTTCTGCCATGTGAAAATCCAATGAGAATGCTGCATTCTGCAATTTAGGGAGACAATACAGGCCTGAAACTAATTTTAGAAACCTGTATTCTGGAATTTCTACCCCAGAACTGTGAAAAATTAAGGTGTGGTAAACTATCCAGCATATTATATTTTATTATGCAATTTGAGTAAACAAATTATCTTTTACTTATTTTACACCTTAATTGTTTTGATTAGAATCTCAAGAACTATGTTAAACAGAAATTCTGAGAAATTTTAGCAGGACTTAATAGTCATTTACTATTAAGTCTAATAAAGTTAGTTGTAAGTTAGATTTCAGATGCTAGCTGTAAATCTTTTATAGATGTCTGTTATCAGATTGAGTTAGTTCCCTTCTGTTTCTGGTTTGTTGAGTACTTTAATTATGCAAGGTTGGATTTTGTTAGATACTTTTCCGCATAATGTGGATTTTTTTCCCTTTATTTACTGATATACCATTCCACATTAATTGATTTCAGATGTTAAATTAAACTCTTGCACTCCTGGGTAAATATTCCTTGGCCATGGTGAATAATCCTTTTATATATATTGCTGTATTCAGTTTGCTAATAGGCTGCTTAGAATTCTTATACTGATAGTCATAAGAAATACTATGCTTTACATTTCAAATTTAAAGATTTAAGATGATGGCTTTTTTTTCCTGTAATATTTTCTGTGGTTTGTCTGTCTAGTTTATTTAGTTTGTATTTTTGTTTTTTTGGGGTTTTTTTTGTTTTGTTTTGTTTTTGTTTTGTTTTTGGATCACACCTGGCAGCACTCAGGGGTTACTCCTGGGTCTATGCTCAGAAATTGCTCCTGGCAGGCTCAGGGGACCATATGGGATGCGGGGATTTGAACCACCGTCCTTCTGCATGCAAGGCAAACACTTAACCTTCATGCTATCTCTCTGGCCTCATATCTGTATAGTTTTAAATCAGGTCAATCTTAGTCTTGCAAAATAAATTGAATTTTTTTTTCTCAGTAACTCATCATTTAATGTAATTACTTATATAGGCCCTTTTATTTATTTTTTCTGTGTGCCTCTTTGTCTCCACTCTGTTTACTTCTCTATGAAGGGATATTTTCTAGTGTGATAATCTGATTCTTTAATGATTTATCATTATTTTGAGGTATTTTATAATCATTTTTATAAAACTATAATGTACAGATTGACTTATAAAATTGTTCTTTGAGGGGCCGGAGAGATAGCATGGGGGTAAAGCGTTTGCCTTTCATGCAGGAGGTCATCGGTTCGAATCCCGGCATCCCATATGGTCCCCCGTGCCTGCCAGGAGCAATTTCTGAGCCTGGAGCCAGGAATAACCCCTGAGCACTGCCGGGTGTGACCCAAAAACCACAAAAAAAAAAATTGTTCTTTGAATTAATTTGACCTCAAAAATATACATAAATATAGAAAATGTACAAAGAAACTTTTCCTTTCTTATGATTCTTTTCTCTGATGTGTATATATATATATATATGTAGATATATATGCATCATATCTATAAGTACAAAAGTAGTTCAATCTGTTTCTTCTTGGTTTAGTTTCCATAGGCTGTATGACTGTAAAAAATGTGTCCAGTTCAAGGTCACCAAATTTTTTTACATAAAGCTTATCTTTGCAGCTCCTTTTATCCATTATATTCCTCAGTACCAGTTACAAAGTTACTTTTTTAATTCCTGGTACTATTTTTCTTGACGAGTCATACTTGGTGTTTATCAATTATTTTAATCCTGTTGAAGAACTAGTTCTTGGTTCTATGAATCTTTTGTACTGTCCTTTTGTTTCTATTGCATGTATTCTTACTCTGCTTTTACCATTCTCTTCCTTCTGCCAATTTTCTGCTCTGTATGTTTTTCCTTTCATAGTTCCTTCAGATTTAATATTAGGTTGTTTGAGAATTTTATAGTATATTGTTGTGAAGATGCATTGCTATGAGCTTCTCTTTTAATGCTTTTGTTCTGTCCTATGGGATCTGTTATCTTCGTCCATTTTTGTTGTTTTTGATAAAATATAAGATATTTTATTTATGATAAAACAGAACTTCTGGAACAGCAAAGAAAGACTCCATTCATGACATGTGCAAATACCAAGATCACTAGCTATAGAGGCCTGATTTTATCATTCATGATGGAGCAGAAAACTTCCAGACATCACAAAAGGATTCAGGGGAGAGTAAAGAGCATGTAGGGAGCCTGTAGTTATACCCATGACAGTATATCTTAGGTCAGGGGAATTCCCTTTTTAGTCTCCCCAATTTTTACTGAGCCTATGCCAAAAAAAAAAAAAAAGCACAAATTAAATTTTTTTCTTTATTTTTTAAATTTAGTTCTTTTTTTTTGTAAATGTTGTTGCCTGTGTTTTTTGTTTTTGTTTTTGCTTTTCATTCTTTTTGCACTTTTTTCTTTTTTTCTTTTTTTACCTGTGCTTTGATTTGTCTTTATTTCAGGACCGTGGTTAGTGTTCGGTTGTTGTCAGTATTGCTGTGGTGCTTTTCAGGTCTTTTGTTTGTTTGTTTTTGTTTTGTTTTATTTTGGGTTTGATTTTTCTTGTATTATTTTTATGTTTTCCTTTTCTGTTCTTAAACTGAGATTTATAGTATCTAGAAGGACTTCTCCCGTTTTTTGCTTGTTTGAATTTTTGCCCCCTCTTTTTTTCTTTTCGTTTCTTTCTTTATTTTTTCTCTTACCTTCAAACAGAAATACATAACTTGAACCAACCTATTCTGTCTCACAAATTGAGGGGAAAAAAAATCGAGGGTACCAAGACCAAACAGTTCGTATGAACATTGAGTAGAAATAAAAAATAATAAGACTTTAACACCAAATCCAAAGCCCACTACAACAGAAACGATACCCAATCTACAATAGGCTAGACACAGAAGGGACTACTTATAATAGCAGCCCAGGGGGCAAAGGAGGGGCGATATGGAATGCAGGCTGGGAATAGGGGTGGATGGAGGACAACATTGGTGGTGGGAATGCTCCTGATTCAATGTTACTATGTACCTAAAATACTATTGTGAATGATTTGTAATCTACTTTGGTCAAAATAAAAATTATGAATATAAAAGAGATATTTTATTTATTTATAAAATAAAAAATAAGTTGATTTAGAATTTGTGTTGAACAAGTATTATTCAAAATCATGAATTTCAGTTACCATGTTTGATATATCCTTAATTTTTTTCTGTTGTTGTTTTCCATATAATTTATTTCAGATGTTTCATTGACCAAGAGTTACTAGGAATCATAGTTTTTAGTTAATATATTTGGATTTATTTTCTTTTTTCTTATTGTTGCTTTCTGGGTATCTGATTTGGGGTCTGCAAGGCACATGCAAGGCAAATGCCTTCCCTCCTTTCCTATCTCTGATCAAATTTACATATTTATAAAGACTTTTTGACCCATAATATAATAGATTCTTGCTACTTTTTTGTTAGTTCAAGAAGAAATAGAAACTTTATTTTTGTAATGTAAATTTTGTAAAACCTATGAAAGTGATTTCATATCAAGAAATTCATTTATTGTCATAATTTTCTTGCTAATTTTTGTTTAGATTATTATTTATTGTTGTAAATAATGTGTTCTTATGTTCTCCTTTTATTGTAAAACTACTAGTGATTTTCTTGAGACTTATTAACAATTGTTTTTTATATTGGGTTCCCCTGTGAAGGGTGCATAAATATTGATCACCTATATACTTCATAGATTTATCCCTTAATCACTATATCCATCTATTTATCTATCACCTATCTACCTATTTATCTACTTCCCTATATCTTTATCTCTTACCACGCTTTTTTTTGAAAGTCTGTCAAATATGAGAATAGCTAAGATAATTATGTCTTTTCTTCTTCACATCTTTACTATGCATAGTATTGATCATCTCTTTCCTGCCTTTTATTCTGAATATATGTGTGATTTTTATAAATAATACAATCTTATATGCATAAGACACTGCTTTTTAAATCCATCTAGCCATATTTGCTATTTCATTAAAGAGCTCAAATTATCCTCTTGTAGAATCATATTTTATATATAAATATATATGAATTGGTTCATATCATATATTTTCTTGCTTTTGTTTTAATATTTCTATTATTGATGTTGTTTCCATTTGTTTTAGTTTTTTTAGTTTCACAGTTTTTCCTGTGTAATTCTTTCATTTTCTTTTCTTCTAAGAGTCTTTGCTCAAGGTTTTTCTTTGTTTTGGAGAAGAGTTACCAGGGGAATTTTATTAGACTTATTATATGTACAATAGTTGTTTTGTTTTATTCTCTTCTTTTTTTGTATTGGCATTGGCCCATCATCATTCAGCTGTTCAGATTCTGGCCTTTTCTTCTTCCTCTTTTATGTTTTTTGTCGCATACCACTGTTAACATTTCTGATTCTATTTATCACCTTGCTCAAGGTTTTGTGTTCATTTTTCCTTTCTTCTTTTCTGCTGCAATGCCTTTCAACATTTCTTGTTGAGCAACTGTAGTGGTAGTAAACTCCATTAGCTTTTGTTTAGCTCAGAAAGCTTTTATTTTTCATCATTTTTGAAAAACACTTTCGCAAGGTAAAGTATTCTGGACTGGCAGACTTTGTCTTTTTTTTTTTTGTAATGCCACTCTTTTCTAGCCTGTAGTGGATTTTTTGTTGATTTTTACAGAGAAATTTGATAAAAGGCTAATAAGAAGTGATTATTAATGTTATCTTTTTCTCATTGGCCTTTTTCCTTTGTCATTGATTTTGGTCATTTAACAATGATGTTTTAAGGCATATGTCATTTTGCATTTAGAAATTTGGGTGCTCCCTCAGCTTTCTGGATCTCTGTGGTTAGTTCTTTTTTGAGTTAGGGAAGTTCTCCACATTATTTCTTGAAATATGATCACTACATTCTTTACTCTCTCTTTATACCTTTGGGATACCTATTATCCTTATATTTTCACTAATAATGGATTTTGAACTTTCTCAGAGTGTCTACACTTTTTCTAAACCTTGTTTCTTCTCCTCCATTTAAGTCATTACTGTCATTTTAACTTTGATTTATGAAACATTCCAATGTAAGATTTACTTTTAATGTTTTGAATATTGGAGTTTCATTTCGTTTTTCTTTAAACTCAACATCTCTGTTGAGATATTCTAGTGTTTCATTCCCTTTACTGAAGAACTGCTGTGCCATGACAACTATTTTTAAAACCTTGGACCTGATTGTCTATATATTATTTTAAATTCTCTAACTTTGTTAAATTTTAATAAACTATAAATTCTTTGTCTGTTGCACCTACCAATTCTGTGTCCTTATATTTATCCTCAGAGATTTATATATTAAGTTTTAATTTATATTAAGGAATTCTACATATTTTGTGGCAGTGGTTATCTGTTAATATTTTCTGCTTATATACCTGGGTTAGTTTTCTCTGTTTACCTGAACTTGGTTCTGTGCTTTTAGTATTAGGATTTCCTTTTGTTTGTAGCACCAGGGTGGCGAGACAGAGAATAATGAAAGCAAAATCCTATAATTGATTCCAGTATTACTAGTGGAGAGTGTGGAGAACTAGCTCAGAGAAAGAGCCTCACTGATTCTCTGGTTCCATGGTCACTGCCAACTTCTATCTGTGTCAAAAGTCAGATTAGCAACAACCTGCCTCCATACTGAACCAGATCTCTGGCCTATTCAGTTCCCTTAATAAGAGAAAAATAATTGGCTTGTCTAGCTTCTACTAAACTAAAACCCCTAGAGTTATATTTTTGCCCCAGAGCTCAGTTTTTACTATCAACATTGGATTTTACCTCCATCTGGAAATTACTGACATTATGAGCATAATCTTTGTTGTGTCCATAGTCTCTGTCCTCTATCTATAGTAATGGTAGTTTTTATGGACAACACTGTGAATAATTTACCCACTTTCAGTCCTTAAATTCCATGAACCACAATTACCACTCTTGAAGTATACAGATGCATGTAACTTTCAGGCAATGCAAATCATAGGTTTGTGAGACTTCCCTATGATTTACAGTTGATTTCTGGTTATACATTAGGGGGTAAGGTTGCTTGCTAGCATCTGTTATATCATTTCTCTGGAAGTCTCTCAATTGCTTTTTGAGAGCACTTTTATGTTTGAACTTTGCCCTTTTAAAACACTTTGTTTTTAATCAGGTAATTTCCTTTGGGAAGAGCTTTGAAAGTTTTAACTGTTAATGTCTGCCTATAACCCTTGGGTAAAATCTCAGAGCCACCTGTTCCAAATCTGGAAATGAAGACTGGAAGTGTGCTTCTCACTAAATAACATTCCTTCTTACTTAAAGTGCAGGATCCTAGGGATGCTGGTAGCTCATTGTCTTTCTTCTTGTCTTTTCTGGCAAGAACTTTACATTCTATGAGTGAACAGGAGCGAGAATAAGGATGACTCTAGTATTTTCAGCACACCAGAAAAAAGGTTTCACTATAAAAACAGAGTTTGTGGGTGTAAGACTTGGGAACTCAATCTTTGGTCAGATTTACCTGGAAACATCTCTGCATAACCTAATTTAGAAAGTAAGAAAAGCTGCTAGCCTGTTACCACAAGGTAAAAATAACTTCTCTCTAAACTTATAGCTGGTGAAAATATGAGTCCTATGAGTTTGGCTGTATTTTTCATGAGTTGGTTTTTTGTCTTGAGTAGAGAAAAAGAGGATAAGGTTCAAGTGTCATTAATTCTAGCTACTCTGACCACATTTTAGTGGATTTTCTTAAACAAGTATTTTTGTTTGGTTGGTTTTTTTGGACCACACTTGGTGACACTCAGGGGTTACTCCCGGCTCTGCACTTAGAAATCGCTCCTGGCTTGGGAGACCACATGGGATACTGAGGGATCGGTCTGTTCGAGGTCAACCATGTGCAAGGCAAACACCCTACCACAGTGCCACTGCTTCGGCTCTATTGAATAAGTATTTCTGAGGAAAATGACACAATATCATGCTTATTCAAATTAAAAATTAAAATAAATTTACAATAATCATTTGTGACAGTATATATTCATTTTAAGTACAAAATGTCTAGTGTTTTATGAATGGAGTATTTGTGGCAAATATAATTTAATACATGCAAAGTAATTAATTTATCTTGACTTCCCAACTTATAAAAGATGTTCATAAAAATCTATGCATTATCTTTAGGCTAGTTTCATGAATATAAGAAGAAAATACTCCTGATGAGTTAGATCTACTGGATGGACATACTTGAATTCAAAGACACATATTAATACCACAGAGTCTTATATATGTAGAACATCATCTCTGACATTTTGAGTGTTCCCATGAACCATTTTCTTTTTGAATCATTGGGCTTCCCAATGGGAAGCAAGTTTGAAATCATAGGGCCTTGAGTTCAAGTCTTAACTCTGCCACTTACCAGTTTTGTGACCTTAAGCAAATCATATAAGCTCTCTGTGCCTCAGTCTCCTATCATTGAAATGAAGTTAATAATACTTATCTTTATGAGTAACTATAAAAATTAGATATTATATCTATAAAGTTCTTGGCACATAGAAGATTTGTTAATATTAAAATCAAATTATATACAAATAACTATTAATATTATCATGGTTCCTGTTCTCATTCCTACTTCTGGTCAAAAGCATTTTCTTATACATATTAAACAATCAATATAAAATGTATATTTTATTCATCACTATATAGTCCCCATTAAAATACCATTTATAAAATGTAGCTGCATCATTGGTTACCATCTCATGATTACAGACTGAGTTTTCAAATGGACATGTAACATTAATATCTCCTTAATGAATATTTCCTTCTCCAAGCTTAGACTCTAGTCTAGACCAGTGAGGAATTTAATGTTCAATAGCAAGCAGATTCTAATAAACATACAGCTTTTACTAGGTCCAGCTTTCTAATTCAACTACAAAGGAGGAATGGAATGTGACCCACATAAGAGTTGTCAACCTAAAAGAAATTTATTTCTGGCTCTTTCACAAAATAACAATAAACTTTTGCTTTAAACCTGTCTCAATTCAGTTCTAATTGCCCCTGAATTATTGACAGGCCTAATTAACCCAGCAATTGCTTAGTGATAATTATCATCTTTTCTTAGGTAACAAATAGATTTGATCCCTAAGACCAGATTTGCTAAGAAACCAAGTTAACAAAACACTTACACCAAAGCCTAAAATTCTTAAATCTTAAATATTCTAATATATATCTGATATCTTATATATCGTGTCAATTAAAGTACAGTCCTTCAGAGGGGGCATATGTCTATTTTAAACAAGAATTAAATTTTTAATTATTCTTCAGAATTAAACTTTAAATTCTTGTTTTTCTCTTGAAGCTTAGCGTAAAAAATATACCAGCAACTGATAAATAAAGGACTTCAGAATCATTACTTTGGGGTCACACAAGTTTTAAAACACCTTTTTTAATGTTTAGATGAGTCTTTTGATGAAATATTTCCAGTTCTCTAGAGATATTTTTAGCAAACAGTAATGTTTATCCCCAAATGCTTTCAAGGCTGTCAACAGAGCTTGGCATGTTTATAATGCAGTTTGCATCAAACTCAAGCCCAAAATCTGGGCACTTTTTAGAGAAGGCACCCAGAAACCGTATTGTCTGCATTATTCACAATGCTGGAAGCAAGATCAATAGCAGCAATTCTCCAACGAAGCTCCAAAGCCCAGCAAGGAGTCATTTTTGACACAGTGAATTTAGCGAGAATGATGTGCTCCATTGCAGAACCCAAAGGGTGGTAGTCTCAGGTTAACAAAGACGATAATGAAGTAGCAGCCTTCAGGCCAGAGAATACCACCTGGGATCCATTCTTACTGGGAACGAGCTGTGTGCAAATACAGTGTTCAAGAGGAGAAAAATCACAATGGAGTTACGGCATGTACCAGGGTGGCAATGGAATAAAAGTGTTCATGACAGAGCATCAGGCCTCAGGAGGGGTCCATCCCCCCTCCCTTTCCCATCTGCTAGCCCATCTGGAGACCACTAGCTCTTAGACAAACTGAAGTCCTGGGGGCTCTAGTTCTGCTACCAGGAAAGTATGGCCTATAGGATTTTGCTTAGGAAAAAAAAAGTTAAGGATCATGATGGATTTATTAGACAGGAACAGGTGGGCTGTGTTCAAGGGGTCACTTATTAGCAACTGCGTATGCAGACAGGTGGTCTCAAAAATTCAAGGCAAGTCACAGCGAACATCATTAGAATGAGAGAATAACTTAAATCTCTCTAAAAGGTAATGATACAAGAACTACACTTGGAAGTGATTGTTTAACTAGACAGTTAGGCACAAAAGTGTTAAATGATAATATCATATACTTTCTGGTTAAGCATTATAATCATCATCAGACATAGCCCGCTAATGAGAATAACTGAAGGTTAAGAGGAAGGCTTACATAGCCTTGAATAAAAAGGTGAATCAACATTTTAACATGTTTCAAATGTATAGTATAAGATAAAAAAGGGGGAAGAAATGAGGAAGGAAGGAAGGAAGGAAGGAAGGAAGGAAGGAAGGAAGGAAGGAAGGAAGGAAGGAAGGAAGGAAGGAAGGAAGGAAGGAAGGAAGGAAGGAAGGAAGGAAGGAAGGAAGGAAGAGGGGGGGAGGAAAAAAAATGTGTGTTGATGGGACCCATACCCACCAGAATTTAGGAGCTATTCTTAGCTCTGTGCTCATGAGTGTCTCTGGTCTAACTCAAGAAACCACATGCAGTGCTGATATGGAACCATGCTTGGCTAATATGGCCATATACAAAGAAAATAACCTCTGTATTTTCCTCTCTCATTCACCATTTTTTAGTTTTCTTCTCTATAATAAAGTATTTTTATTTATCCTGAAGTTAGCTTCTAGTAATATTTTCAAGCAGTCCTGAGTAGAAATAATGTTACCATGTCTCAAACCAGATGGGCCCATCTTGACTGATCCCTCTCACCAGACTCCTACATTGCCTTTACCTTTTTTTTTCTACCCACTTCTTGTCCCCTTTTTAAATATTTTTCATAGAAATGTTCTCATCACTCCATTACTCTAAATGTTATAGACAAAATGATGGAGTCAGGATCTATCTATCTACCTACCTATCTACCTACCTACCTACCTACCTATCTACCTATCTATCTATCTATCTATCTATCTATCTATCTATCTATCTATCTATCTATCTATCTATCTATCTATCTATCTATCTATCTATCCATCCATCCATCCATCCATCCATCCATCCATCTATCTATCTATCTATCTATCTATCTATCTATCTATCTATCTATCTATCTATCTATCTATCTATCTATCTATCATCTACCACTTACTTTATGTTAGAAGCAATCTGATTGTCTTTATTGTGATCTGAGTGGTCATTTTTTGAGTGCTCAGTCAGGGAGATATGTTTCACATCCTTGTTATAAAAAAGGGGAACATAGCCAATCAACCAATGGGGATGGAGGTTTATAAACTTTATAATAAGCATAGGTGGTGGATTGCAATCATGGAAAAAAAAAAGAAATCACGACAGAGGGCTGCTGTAAATAAGCTGCTTCTACAAAGAAGGTGCAGAGACCTTAGTCCTCAGCATGTTTGTGAGTTTGTGAGTATATAAAGAGCATTGAAGAGCACTGAAAAGCACTGAAGACAGTGGATGATTGGAATGCTGTTCTTACTATTCACAAGCTAACAGAAGCTAGTCTCTTTAGCTGTTTGTGAGTTACCACAAGCCATATATAATACACTAGGTACTATTAAATGCAATTAGAAATTAAAACCATCTAGCTAATTCTATCGTTTTTGCTCTCCTGGCATCCCTGCTAAACTGTAGACTGATAGGCAAGCCTAACATCATCTTCTTCATTGATGTAGTACTGGTATTTATCACAAAGTCAACACACTGAGTGCTAACTAAAATCTTTTTGAATAGATGAAGTTGTAAATAATTAAGTGGGTGAATGACCTAAGCAGAATAAAAAATTCCCAAAGAGAAAAGAGATACCAGATATTTTTGAGAG
Organism: Suncus etruscus; assembly: GCF_024139225.1. Lineage (NCBI taxonomy): Eukaryota > Metazoa > Chordata > Mammalia > Eulipotyphla > Soricidae > Suncus > Suncus etruscus. The sequence continues at coordinate 46,208,140 of NC_064861.1, forward strand.
CCAGGCAAGAATATTGGAAATGCAATTAAACCCAGATATTAAAGCCAAGCTTCCTGAATTTGAATTTGCTTAACACACATGTAATTTTGGTGCAAGTTTTAGAAATCATTTTGCATTGGTTTATTTTATAAAAAGAGAATATTTGAACTTAATTCAGAGAGCTTCCATGCAAATTAAATTTATATATACATATATATAAAAGAGTTACAATGGGATTTTGTGTGGAAAGTATATGTCTTTACTATATTAATTTATTAACTCTGTTTTTATTTGGTTCTTTTTGTTTTTGAATCAAACCTCAGCACTTACTCTTGATTTTGCCCTCAGAAATCATTCCCAGTATGTTTGGCGAATGATATGGGATGCTGGGGATAAACCCCAGGCTGGCCAGTGCAAGGCAAGTGCCCTACTGACTATGCTATCTCTGGTTCTTTTATTTTATTCTAGTGTGTGTAGAATAATAAATACTGAGTCATACCATAGTAATACATTTGAAAGATCATGGTGAGACAAGATTGACTGTCAAATTCAACCTAAGATACAAGGACAAAATATTAGCTTGCCCAATACACACAAGGAAACCACTCTGGGAGAGAAGAGAATAAATGTTGAAAGGAAAAGGTAGAATGCACATGTTTACATAAAATCGTGTAAGATTCTGATTAGGCAACAGGCATTCATAAAACAAATGACAAAGAATTTTATGAATTTTTTAATTCTGTTTCCAGGTTTGCTAGTATTATTTTATGTCATTCTCTGTTTCCCAAGATTCAATAATCTTGTATATACCTGAATTAAATTAAGCCTCCTGAGTGGGGTTTCCCCATGGATGTGGGAAATTCTGATTCTAGAGTTGTGATGTTGTCCTATTTATTTGTGTTACTCCTTCATATATATATATATATATATATATATATATATATATATATATATATATAATTGAACAGCTGGACTTTCTATCACTCAATCATAACTTCTTGTTCACATACTTGAATTTCTGCTTAACATATTGTTCTAGGTCTAGATGCCATGATAAATGTGAAGAGTGAGTGAAAAGGTGAAGTTCCTGCAGGAAAATGTAAGTGAAGAATAAGTTGTTGTCAAGGGTCAACCCTTCCCTGGCTCAAAAGAGCTAGAATCAATTCTCTGACATACTCAAATAAATTAGCAAAATATCTCCATAGACACTTGTCTCCCATCAGGAAATAATCTTAAGCAATGAAAACCAGATTAATTTTATCATCAAGGGAAATATCCTCAAATTCCTGCATGACAACTATATTTTCACCAAGGGACACATTTTTTCCCTATTAGCTGAGCTCTTCCAATATAATATTCTTCTATTGCCTTTGAAGGGAAATGAATATATTCTCATTAAATCTCTGCTTATTTGGAATGTAAGATGTGTGCAGAGAGAAAGGATTTTCAGGCAGGTGTTCACCATAAGAAAATCTCACTCTTATTCCCCAAGTGCCACTCCATGCTCCTGTGGCCAATAATGCCTTTAGTGAAATAAATCATTGTTCTTAGAAAATGGCTATCAAAACACAGCAGAGGAAGTGTTTGGCTGCCTCTCCACCATTTTGAAGAAACCATATGGAGCGTATTTGTTTTCCCCAAATTGTTCCTACCTTCCTTCATTCAGGTAATGAAATAGTGAATTCCAAATGGAGATTTCAAACAATAAAAGATATTATTTGCAAATGAAAGTTGGCTATAGTGTATGGTATTAAAAAGTCTCCATGCCACTATGGGATGAGAGCACCTTACTTACTAATGCTATTTATTTTGTTTCTGTTTTAACCATTTTAGAGTGCTTTCCTTGGCAGCCAATTGTGATGTCTTCCCACTACCACACAGGATCATACTATAAAATTTTTATTTAAAGAAAAGAGAACTCCACTAATTCTGCAGGGAGTAGGTACAGTAGAATTTCCCATTACTAGCAGGAGGAAAATGATGGTAAATAACCCTCATTGTGGAAGGTGGAAAAGCAAGATGGAACAAAGGAAAAATATTTAGCTTAGCTGCCTTCAAGACTTTGGAATGTAATTCAGTCAAGAATGTTACTGTTGGTATATGTGTTGCCTGGGTGCATGGTTCCAGAGCATATGTCACCCGCATCTTCTCTCTTGAGAAGTGGACTTTCATACTTTCATACTTTTCTACTTTCATGTTGGATTATATACCAGGACTTTCTCTGCCTTTGGAGAACCCTTGCTCTTTCTTAAGTGCCTTATTCTTCTCTCTCTCTCTCTCTCTCTCTCTCTCTCTCTCTCTCTCTCTCTCTCTCTCTCTCTCTCTCTCTCTCTCTCTCTCTCTCTCTCTCTCTCTCTCTCTCTCTCTAGTTTTTTGAATCATTCCCAGCGGTGCTCAGGGGTTACTCCTGGCTCTTTACTCAGAAATTGCTCCTGCCAGACTAGGGAGACCATATTGGATGCCAGGATTTGAACCATCGTCCTTCTGCATGCAAGACATGGCCCTACCACCATGCTATCTCTCCACCCTACTCTCTCTTTTTTATCCTCTTCTTCTCCTTCCTCTGTACCTCCAAATAAATTTCATTTTTAATAAAAAAAATATTAGTGTCACTGTTAGAATAGAATCTAGTTCTATCTGGGATCATCATAGAATCTTACTAGAAATTTCTTTCGCTTCCAAATAGGTTTAATATATATGCCTGAAAACTTTCTTGGTTGACACTATGCAGCTACTGAGAACTAAAAATGCCACACACACACACACACACACACACACACACAACCGGAAAACTTGGAAATAAAACCTCAAACCCAACTAAATCCTGCATAATTCTTGATAATGACAGCTATATATTTTGAAGTAATACATTTGAAGTTCAGAAAAGTTAATCACTCTCCCTTAAGTTATTCAAAGAGCAAATGACAGAATTTTATGTATTTTCACAATGATCATGTGGGGACAATTCTAATTATGTCTTCTTTAGACTTTAAGAGAAGTTGATATATTTGACATGATGAAATATAAACCAAAGTTTACCAAGGGTGAACAAATTTTTATTTTTTATTCCTTTTTTATTTTTATATAAATCTTTATTAAGCACCATGATTATAAGCACGTTTGTAGTTGAGTTTTAGTCATAAACAGAATATTTCCCTTCACCAGTGCAACATTCCCACCAATATATCCTTTCTTTCCCACCCCTGCCTGTATTCACGACAAGCATTCTACTTCTCGCATTCTTTAAAATTGTCATGCTAGTTGTTAGTGTAGTTATTTCCCTAACAGCATTCACCACTTTTTGTAGTGAGCTTCAAATTGTGAGCCAGTCCTTCTGGCCCTTCCAGCCCTTAACTCTATTGTCTTTGGGCCTTATTACAGTAATGTTTTTTGTTTTTCTTAAAACCCAGAGATGAGTGAGACTATTCTGTGTCTATCTCTCTCCCTCTGACTTATTTCACTCAGCATAATAGATACCATGTATATCCACGTATAAAAAATTTCATGACTTCATCTCTCTATTGTGTATATGTACCACTGTTTCTTTAGCCATTCATCTGTTGAGGGGCATCTTGGTTGTTTCCAAAGTCTGGCTATTGTAAATAGCACTGCAATGAATATAGGTGTGAGGAAGGGATTTTTGAATTGTAGTTTTGTGTTCCTAGGGTATATCTCTAGGAGTGGAATAGCTGGATCATATGGAGCTCAATTTCCAGTTTTTTGAGGAATCTCCATATTGTTTTCCATAAAGGCTGGATTAGATGGCATTCCCATCAGCAGTGAATAAGTGTTTCTTTCTCTTCACATCCCCGCCAGTACTGATTGTTCTTGTTCTTTGTGATGTGTGCCAGTCTCTGTGGTGTGAGATGGTACCTCATTGTAATTTTTATCTGCATCTCCCTGATGATTAGTGATGTGGAGCATTTTTTTTTCCATTTTTTCATGTGCCTTTTGGCCATTTGTATTTCTTCTTTGAGGAAGTGTCTCTTCATTTTTTTGATGGGGCTGTTTTTTCATTATATAATCACCATGCAATTACAAAGTTATTCATGTTTGGGTTTCAGACACACAATGTTTCAAAATCAATCGCTTTTTCAGTGTCCACTTCCCTACACCAAAACCCTCAAATTTTGTATGCCTCTACAAGAAGTAGACTTCTTTTTTTTACACTGTAGTTTTTTTTGTACCCCCATTCACAATACAGACCAGGCAAAGGGCCTGGGCTGAGGTGTATATGGGGTGCATTTACTGTACCTCCTCTTTCTATACAGTCAGTGTAAAGAACACAGCTTGTGGTAAGCATAAACTACACTGTAGTTTACAGTTTTGTTGCTCATAGGGTTCCATATAAAACACTTTATCACCTTTCAGCACCCCCATCTCCTCCTAGTTGAACATTTTACTCACCCATAGGCATTTCCCAACCCTCCCATTATACCCTCTAGCCCACTCAATGAGCTTTTTAGCTTATTTATTTTGGGGAGCCACACCCTTTGACACTCAGCGATTACTCTTGGCTATGGGCTTAGAAATCGTTCCTGGCTTGGGGGACCATATGGGATGCCAGGGGATTGAACCGAGGTCCCTCCTGGGTCAGCCCCGCATAAGGCAAACGCATTACTGCTGCACTATCACTCAGGCCTCACAATAGGCTTTTAGAATACCAATTCTCATGTTCTTTGTTTCCATTCTCATTGGGTATTTGTTATTCCACCATTATGTTCCTTTATAACCCATATATGAGAGTGCTCATTCTGTACTGGAAGTCCACAGAATGCATTCAAAAGGAGGGGAAGGTCTATAAGACATGCAAATGAGTTCCACTCAGGCACATCTCTACTAAGGATATTAGTAGTAGAGTGCAGTGGCTTCATCCTTTATTTTAAAGTTCAAAGAGGAGGCTGTGGCAGTATCACTGAGTATTTTCTATCTATTCTCAGAAGATGTTTTCTTCAACATGCTGCTGACCCCTAGTTTCTGGACTCCTGACTTACAATACACCTCCAGCTGAGGGAAGAAGGCTGGCAGGAGCTCAATCCTCCTGCTATTTAAGGTTTCTTTCTTCTTCTTCTTCTTCTTCTTCTTCTTCTTCTTCTTCTTCTTCTTCTTCTTCTTCTTCTTCTTCTTCTTCTTCTTCTTCTTCTTCTTCATCATCTTCTTCTTCTTCTTCTTCTTCTTTCTTCCTCTTCTTCTGCTTCTTCTTTTTCTTCTTTTTATGCTTCTTCTCCTCCTCCTCCTTCTTCCTCTTCTTCCTCTTCCTCCTTCCTCCTTCCTCTTCCTCCTCCTTCCTCCTCTTCCTCCTCCTCCTTCTTCCTCTTCCTCCTCCTTCCTCCTCCTTCTTTCTCCTCCTCCTTCCTCCTTCCTCTTCTTCCTCCTCCTTCCTCCTTCCTCTTCCTCCTCCTCCTTCTTCCTCTTCCTTCTCCTTCTTCCTCCTTCTTCCTCCTTCCTCCTCCTCTTCTTCTTTTTCCTCCTCTTCCTCCTCCTCCTCCTCCTCCTCCTCCTCCTCCTCCTCCTCCTCCTTCTTCTTCTTCTTCTTCTTTCTTCTTCTTCTTCTTTGGTTTTTGGATCACACCCGGCAGCACTCAGGGGTTACTCCTGGCTCCATGCTCAGAAATCGCCCCTGGCAGGCACAGGGAACCATATGGGATGTAGGGATTTGAACCACCGTTCTTCTGCTTGGAAGGCAAATGCCTTACCTCCATGCTATCTCGCTGGCCGCGGTTTCTTTCTTTCTTCTTCTTCTTCTTCTTCTTCTTCTTCTTCTTCTTCTTCTTATTATTATTATTATTATTATTATTATTATTATTATAACTAATAGTTTTCCTTTGCCATTTCTCACTTCACATTCAGTTTGGTGATAGAGAATGGCATTTAGGATAAGGGATGACCAAGCTAGTGAGAAGAACGTTGTGTCTGAAATAACAATCAATTGCCTGCTATGCAGATTGCAGAAGAAACTGCAAATAAAATTACTGTAAATTTAATTAAAACATTCCAGCCAAGTCCATACATTTGGTATTGATTACCTGGCCTGTAATTTCAGGGAGTTAATTAACACAGCCTGAGCTTGGACAACAAGCAAAAACTAGAGTAGGCACCGGTTGTCTTAGCAACAGGTAGGCAAAGCAGCTCACAGATTAAATGGAAGGAAATACAGAATCTTATTAAATTAGACTTAAATGCAATGATTTAAAAACATGAAGAAGCAACTTAAAATTCAAAACATGCTTCACAAACCTAAGTCGTTGTATGTCTGGAATCAGGCCAGAATAGTGTTTATACTGAAGAGTAAGAAGATCAGAGTGTGTAGGGTGGGGATAATTCATTAGAGCAGTTTCTTAGCGCTGGAGGTTGAGGCTGTAGTCACCAACCTCTGAAGCATTCATATGGAGCAAGAGAAAAGGCCACTACGAATAATTTACTAGATTTTTAAGTAGAATGAGTCCACTTCTTTTGCTTCTCAAACAGAATTATTCTATGGGGAGAATGCACATTCACAGGGAACAGGGGATAGTGTGACACTAGTTAATAGGCAGATGACAATAAAAACTTTTGTTCTGGTGTTAATATGTACACCTCAAACCACCTGGGGCTCTCTTTCTTGTCTTCCAGTTCATTTTCTTCATACAGAGAAATTTTCTTTCTGACACTGCATCTACAGCAGAGACAACAGTGCATGGCTATGGTATTTCACAAAAATTAATCATATATTTCTTTGAGTTTATTTTTGTATTTCTCTTCCTTGCATCTTGCTGGATGGGTTCATTTTCATCTTCTTTCTCTCTTGAATCATGGTGCAGAATTCTGGCCAATTGTAAGTAGATCTGAGATATTTCTTTCACTAGGGATAAATAATCAGGTGAAAAGCAGAGGGGTTCTATTCTAAAATGTACTTCAATTATCTTTGGTGTTTTGTAGGTATTTTATTACCTTTCCTAAACACATGGATTTAGGGCTCAAGGTGGATATTTAGTGAGATATAAAACAGTGCTATGAAAGTGGAGAACCAGGCCAAAGATTAGCTCTGGCTCTACAATAATTGTCTGTAGCCTTTAGATAATTCATTTTCCTCTAGTGTTCTCTGTAAAACAAAGACAGTTAAACTGTATAGTGTGCATCATAACAATGATTTACTGAGACTCCTGCATTTTCATATTTACAAACAGTAAATTTTATAATTATTTATATCAAAATAAAAAAATAAAAACTGTAGGCAAGAAAATGTCTAAGCAGCTTGTAAAAGAACAGAAGGATTTCTAAAGTGGGTAAAGAAAAGCAGATTAATGTTAATGTGAAGGAAGTGCTTTGGAGGAAAAGTCTTGTTGATGGTTATACAACAAACAAAGATTCCATTTATTGGTCACCTGCACAGTTTTTTAATCTTAAAATTTCTTCCATTCCAAAAAATTCAGATAGCTGAATAACTATTATATAATTAAGATTTTTTTTTATCACCAGGGCTTTCTTTAGAGCAAGCATTGGCACACACACTCTAGACACACATTCTTGTAATTCTGGGAGGCCTGGCAGTTGTTAACCATATCCACAAACACAGTAGCCATGTTTGTACCAGCTCAGGTTCATACACTCAATCATTTTTGAAAGAGATATAAATCAAATTATGAAAAGGCATAGGTACACCAACCATGCAGAATAAAACTGACACTCTCAGGAGGAGAGGGTGGGCCAAGACCTCTTCCTACTAAAGCCATGCCTGCTGTACCCATCACTCATAATTGCCACTTTGCCTATGCTTTAGCATTCTGCTATGATTCTCTACAAAGACATTCATCTCTATTTTCTCTATTTGTGCTAATCTCACGAAGGCTTTTTTAGAGTGATTGTCTTCTTCCTACACACATACATTCTCCTATTTCTGGGAGACCTGGCAGCTGAGAATATAACCCCCCCCCCAAAAAAAAAAAGCTGTAATAGTGTGGTGATTCCTAGACAATCCATTTGTTTGATGCTGTCATCCCAGTAGGAACACACCAATTTGGATGCCAACATGTAGCTAAAAACTAGCTTAATATTTGGAAACAAATGAAATAACAGAATGTTTAGCTAGCAATAAGAGCTTATTAAACCTTCTGACAATGTCTTAATGACTTCATTGTAGATACAATAATTTTCACAAATTTGCTTATCACAGTACTTTTTTGTTTGTGTTTTGGGGCTACACTCGGTGATGCTCAGGGATTACTCCTGGCTATGTGCTCAGAAACCTCTCCTGGCTTGGGGGACCATATGGGACACTAGGCATCAAACCGAGGTCCAACCTGGATCAGTAACATGCAGGGCAATAATGCTATGCTATCACTGTGGCCCTTCACTGTACTTTTTTAAGAACTTTCTTTTCTTTCTTTTTCTATACTTCTTGCTTTACTTTCTATGTTTTTTTAATGACTTTCCCCCCACATATCTGGAAACAACTGGATTACATCAACCATGTCAACTATGTGATGCATGTTTTTTAAATAAAATAGATAAATAATATATATATATTTATCATTACATGCGGAATACCATGAACAAATTCCACATAAAGCTACTCCTCTAGTACCCTATTCACAAGCAGCTCTTCAGTTCATGAACTCCTTCATTCATGTTATTGCATGAGATAAGTAGATATTCAATGCTCATTTTAAAAATAAAATTTTTCAAAGAAAATTAGTCAGGTGAGATATATCAACTTTAAAACTCAGTCTTGATTATCTACAAGTCACAGCAGGTAGCATATGGATAATACTAATTAAAACTTAAAATCCTGACTAAAGAACTTAAGTACCCTCTCTTTCATACACTTTATAATCTATAATGCTTCTCTAGGTGGGTTGATAAAAATTTAATCTTGAGCAAGGTTTTATTTAGGGAATAAGCATAGATTTTTCACAGAACATACAACCTCTCCAATAGCTAGGTTTGTCATTTTTATATAGACATGGAGCTACACTGATACCACCAAAATTTTACACAATCCTAAAATAAAGAAAGATATTGGGAATGCAGAATCTAGATCTACGATTTTTTTTTTCTTTTAGATGGTTTTTCTTCTGCAATTGAGTCATTTCTGTTAGAGTCTGAAAGATTTCCAGGTTCCATATTTTAAAGCTCCAAGCCTTGCTTTCATTTGGAGTGCATGCACAAGCACACTAACTGGCATGTAAAAGTACCTTCTCTCTTTTTATATCACAGAGCAATACAGTATGCATGTTTAGGAAAGAAGGGAGACAAAGGACTTGGGAGAAGACATTCTAGAATCACATAACCTGTACTCAACTCTGCACATTATATTATTCACTACAACATTAAGCAAGTTATTTAAAATTAACTTTTCTGAATCTTTAACTGTTACACCAAGAAAACAATATTTAAATGGCAAAACATTTAACTGTTCGTTAAATAAAGGACTTAATATAATAATTAGCAATTAAGAAATGCTCCAAGTTTATTACCTATGATAAAAAATGATGACTATACTGTTTGGTCTTCTCTCAGACCGACTAAAAAAGACCCAGAAAGACTAAAAAAAGACCTGGATGCTAATACATAGGTCCTATTTAGATTCATCTTTTCTAACAAACAGATATCTCAGGGAGTGTACAGATAATATGATCCAAAGACCCACCATTCTAATTCTCCAAGCCCAAGGACACTGTTCAACTACCATTGATCCCTCCCTACCTGTGTGCTTCATCAGCCTCTAAAATGGCATGGCGTTTCATGACTGCAATTAAAAGAACAGACAGACCTATATCTCTGTGTGGAGCCTCATTAAAATGAATGATAAAGTGAAGGTCAGCTCTCTTTATAAGGACAAGAAGTACAGAACTGAAGAAATGGCTGACTGTGGGGACTGCCAGGTGAAGTGCTGATTGCTTCACCTGCAGAGTCCCCGCCCTGCTGTCTTCTTCTGAGGAAACTGAGGACCTCAAGGGAGCCCTGTCCTGTGCTTCTCTGTCTTTTCTGAATCCTTGAAGCTCTCCTCAGAGCCCTGGGAAGCGAACTCCCAAAAGACTGCATTCTGAAGCTACCCAGCGAGCAAGTGAGTGAGTAAGAAATGGCTGACTTTACAAGCCCAGAAAGGGGAAGCCCCTGAACTCTGCTGGAACTCAGATGCCAGCACTCCTATCTGCCTATCTTCTGTGCTGTGCTCCATTTACCGCCTCATTTCATCCTGTGTGTGGCTCATCTGCAGACAGCTTGCCTCCCCTGGAGCCTTCCCTGGAGGTAAGCTTACATGCCCAGAAAGGGGAAGGCGCTGAACTCTGCTGGAATTCAGATGCCAGAACCCCTATCTGCCTGTCTTCTGTGCTATGCTCCATTTTTGGCCTGATTTCATCCTGTATGTGGCTCATCTGCAGATGGCTGGCCTTCCCTGGAGCAGGGGTCTTCAAACTTTTTATAAAGGGGGCCAGTTCACTGTCCCTCAGACCATTGGAGGGTCTGACTATAGTAAAAACAAAACTTATGAACGAATTCTTATGCACACTGCATATATCTTATTTTGCAATGAAGAAACAAAACAGATACAAATACAATATGTGGCCCGCAGGCCATAGTTTGAGGACCACTGTGCCTGGAGCCGTCCCTGGAGGTGAGTTTACACACTCAGAAAGAGGAAGCCACTGAACTATGCTGGAACTCAGATGCCAGCTCCCCTATCTGCCTGTCTTCTGTGCTGTATCCATTTTCGGCCTGATTTCATCCTGTGTGTGGCTCATCTACAGACAGCTCACCTTCCTTGGAGCCTTTCCTGGAGGTGAGTTTACAAGCCCAGAAAGGGTGGAGCCAGAAGAACATGGCTGCTCCACTTTGCTTCCCGGCCGTGCACATCATTTAGCCAATGAATACAACCACAACACGTAGAAAAACCCACAATACAAGTGTGACAATGGGGAAAAAATGCAGGCCAGTGCCAGACATAGAGAATGATGATGGCAACTCTGATAACTTGAGCATGACCAACCAACTAGTCAGTCTCTCAGATAAGGAGTTTAGAGTCGCAATATGGAAGATGTTCAAAGAACTCAAAGAAAGTATAGAAGAGAACACTAATAAGAATCACGAGAATATGAAGATAGAAATCAGAAAAATCCAAACTGAAATTTCAGGTCAAATAACAGGTCTGAAAAACTCAGTAGATGAATTGAAGAAAAACATGGTTGAGCTTTCCCACGGGTTAACAGCAGCTGAGGATAGAATTAGTATACTGGAAGATGAGATGAATAACAATTCCATACAGCAGAAGAAATTAGAAAAAAGCCTTAAAGCAAATGATAACACAATGGAAAAATTACTCAAAGAATGGGAACAGATGAAAATAGAAGTCTATGATAAGTTCAACAGAAACAACTTAAGAATCATTGGAGTCCCAGAGACACAGGAAGAAAATCTCCAGGAAGAATCAACTGTCAAGAACATCATTAAAGAGAAACTATCAGAGCTAATGAATATATGTGATCAAATCCTGCATGCCTAGAGAGTACCAACTAAAAGAGACCCCAGAAAAAACACCCCAAGACACATCCTAGTCACAATGATGAATCCCACAGATAGAGACAGAGTTCTGAAAAAAGCAAGATTGAAAAGATAAGTTACATTCAAGGGAACATCCTTGAGATTTACTGCAGACCTGTCAATGGAAACACTCAAGGCCAGAAGGCAGTGATGGGACATAGGGACAAAACTCAATGAAATAAATAATTTGCCTAGAATACTGCACCCAGCAAAACTCACTTTCAGGTTTGAAGGAACAATATATGGTTTCACAGACAAACAACAGCTCAGAAACTTTACAGACTAAAAACCATTCTTAAAAGAAAAACTGAATGGCCTACTATAAGACAAGACTGACCAACAGACACACCAAACTTCCATATAAAGATGGCACTAACTCCAGGACAATTGTTCTCTCAATGTCAATGGACTAAATGCACCAGTTAAGAGACACAGAGTGGCTAAATGGATCAAAAAATGCAATCCAACCTTCTGCTGCCTACAAGAAATGCACCTGAATAGTCAGAACAAACAGACTCAAAATAAAAGGCTGGAGGAAAATCATCCATGCAAACAACACCCATAAAAAAGCTGGAGTAGCCATACTAATACCAGATGATGCAAACTTTATACTTAGGAAAGTTGTAAGGGACAAAGATGGACATTTTGTATTAATCAAGTGATATGTACAGCAGGAAGAAATCACTCTCCTAAACATATATGCACCAAATGAGGGGCCAGCAAAATATTTAATACAATTGTTGACAAATCTGAAAAATAATATCAATAACAACACAATATATTGTGGGACACCTCAACACAGCATTGTCAGCACTTGACAGGTCAACCAGACTGAAACCCAACAAGAATATACTAGACCTGTAAAGAGAAATGGAAGAAAGAGACCTAGTTAATATATACAGGACACTCCACCCCCAGAAGCCTGGATACACATTCTTCTCTAATGTACATGGGACATTCTACAGGATAGACTACATGCTAGCACATAAAACATACCTCCATAATATCAAGAGGATAGAAATTTTGCAGGTTACTTTCGCTGACCATAGGCCCTGAAATTATATGTGAACTACAAAGGGACACAGAAGAAAAACTTTAATACCTGGAAGTTAAACAGCCTAATACTGAATAACAAGTGGATCCGAGATGAAATCAAAGAGGAAATCAAAACCTTCCTAGAAACAAATGACAATGGAGACACAAACTATCAGAACCTATGGGACACAGCAAAAGCAGTACTGAGAGGAAAATTTATAGCTTTGCAAGTACACATCAGGAAAGAAGAAGGGGCATACCTGAATAGCTTAATGATGCAGCTCATAGAATTATAAAGTACTCAACAAAAGGACCCCAAAAGGGGGAGACAAAAGGAAATAACAAAGCTGAGAGCAGAAATCAGTGAAGTGGAAACCCGAAAAACAATCAAAATTCAAAATCAACAAAAGCAGAAGTTGGTTCTTTGAAAAAATAAACAAGAATGATAGACTACTGGCAAAACTAACAAAGAAAGAAAGAAACTTGATAATTCGTATTTGAAATAAAAAAGGAGAGATCACTACTGATATGGTAGAGATCCAAAGGGTAATCAGAAACTACTCTGAGAAACTCTATGCCACTAAAAATGAAAACATGGAAGAAATGGATAAATTTTTGGACTCTTATAATCTTCCATGGTTGAATGAAGAGGATGTAACTTATCTAAACACACCCATCACTATTGAGGAAATTATGACAGTAATCAAATGTCTGCCCAAAAACAAAAGTCCAGGCCCAGATGGATTTACTAATGAATTCTTTCAAACATTTCAAGAGGAACTTCTACCAATCCTGGCAAGTCTCTTTCATGAAATTGAAAAAACAGGAACACTTCCAAATAGCTTTTATGAAGCCAACATCACCTTGATACCTAAACCAAACAGAGAAGCTACCAAAAAGAAAATTACAGACCAATATCGCTGATGAGTACAGATGCAAAGATCCTCAACAAAATCCTGGCAAATAGGATTCAATGCCTCATTAAGAAGATCATCCATTATGATCAAGTACGTTTCATCCCAGGAATGCAAGGCTGGTTTAACATCTGTAAATCTATCAACATAATACACAACATCAACAACAACAAAAAAAGAAATAACATGATAATATCAATAGATGCAGATAAAGCATTTGATAAGGTCCAACACCCATTCTTGATCAAAACTCTCAGCAAATGGGAATGGAAGGAACCTTTCTCAATATAGTTAAGACCATCTACCACAAGCCAAAGACATATTTTGTCCTCAATGGAGAAAAACTGAAAGCCTTTCCTCTAAATTCTGGCACAAGACAAGGCTGTCCTCTCTCACCACTGCTATTCAACATAGCACTGGAAGTACTTGCTATAGTGATTAGGCAAGAAAAAGATATCAAGGGAATCCAGATAGGAAAGGAAAAAGTCAAGCTCTCGCTGTTTGCAGATGACATGATACTCTACCTAGAAAACCTTAAAATCTCTACAAAAAAGCTTCTAGAAACAATAGACTCATATAGCAAGGTGGCAGGCTACAAAATTAACACACAAAAATCAATGGCCTTTTTATACACCAATAGTAATAAGGAAGAAATAGACATTAAGAAAACAACCTCATTCACAATAGTGCCACACAAACTCAAATATCTTGGAATCAATTTGACTAAAAATGTGAAGAACCTATACAAATAAACTATAAAACTCTGCTCCAAGAAATAAAAGAGGATACACAGAAATGGAAGCACATACCCTGCTCATGGGTTGGCAGGATTAACATCATTAAAATGGCAATACTCCCCAAAGCATTGTACAGATTAATGCGACCCCTCTAAAGATACCCATGACATTCTTCAAAGAAGTGGATAAGGCACTTTTGAAATTTGTTTGGAACAATAAACACCCTAGAATAGCTAAAGCAAACATTGGTAAAAAGAATATGGGAGGAATTAATTTCCCCAACTTTAAACTTTACTACAAAGCAATAGTTATCAAAACAGCTTGGTATTGGAATAAGGACAGGCCCTCAGATCAGTGGAATAGGGTTGAATACTCAGAGAATGTTCTCCAGACATACAATCACCTAATTTTTGATAAAGGAGCAAGAAATCCTAAATGGAGCAAAGAAAACCTCTTCAACAAGTGGTGTCGGCACAACTGGCTAGCCTCTTGCAAAAAATTGAACCTAGACCCCCAGCTAACATCATGTACGAAGATTAAATCCAAATGGGTGAAAGACCGCATATCAGACTCCAAACCATAAGATATATAGAACAATACATAGGTAAAAAAACTCCAGGACATTGAGACTAAAGGCATCTTCAAGCAAGTGAAAGCAGAGATTAACAGATGGGAATATATTAAATTGAGTAGCTTCTGCACCTCAAAAGAAATAGCACCCAGGATACAAGAGCCCCCCAGTGAGTGGGAGAAACTATTCACCCAATACCCATCAGACAAGGGGCTAATCTCCAAAATATACAAGGCACTGACAGAAATTTACAAGAAAAAACATCTAATCCCATCAAAAATGGGGAGAAAAAATGAACAGACACTTTGACAAAGAAGAAATACAAATCGCCAAAAGACACATGAAAAAATGCTCCACATCACTAATCATCAGAGAGATGCAAATCAAAACAACTATGAAGTACCACCTCAGACTCCAGAGATTGGCACACATCACAAAGAATGAGAATAAACAGTGTTGGCGGGGATGTGGAGAGAAAGGAACTCTTATCCACTGCTGGTGGGAATGCCGTCTAGTTCAACCTTTATGGAAAGCAATATGGAGATTCCTCCAAAAACTGGAAATTGAGCTCCCATATGACCCAGCTATACCATTCCTAGAAATATACCCTAGGAACATAAAAATACAATACAAAAATCCCTTGCTTACACTTATATTCATTGCAGCACTATTTACCATAGCAAGACTCTGGAAACAGCCAAAATACCCTTCAACAGATGAATGGCTAAAGAAACTGTGGTACATATACACAATGGAATATTATGCAGCTGTCAGGAGAGATGAAGTCATGAAATTTTCCTATACATAGGTGTACATGGAATCTATTATGCTGAGTGAAGTAAGTCAGAGAGAGAGAGAGAGAGAGAGAGAGAGAGAGAGAGAGAGAGAGAGAGACGCAGAATGGTCTCACTCATCTATGGGTTTTAAGAAAAATGAAAGAATTCTTGCAATAATAACTTTCAGACACGAAAGAGAAAAGAGCTGGAATTTATAGCTCACCTTATGAAGCTCAACACAAACAGGGATGAGTTTAGTTATAGAAAAAACTACGTTTTGAACTATCGTAATAATGAGAATGTACAAGGGAAATAGAAAGCCTGTCTAAAGTACAGGCGGGGGTTGGGTGGGGAGGAGGGAGATTTGGGACATTGGTGATGGGAATGTTGCACTGGTGATGGGTGGTGTTCTTTACATAACTGAAACCCAAACACCATCATGTATGTAATAAAGTTGTTTAAATAAAAAAAGGAGTACAGAACCAAAACCAAAACCAAAAGGCAGGAGGCTAATGAGACACAGAACATTTTCAACAGTAGGAATGAACAGAGGGAGTCAATTTTGGAGCAGAATTTTGTGTGGGACTCCCTGAATGTTATACGTATGTACTAGCAATTAGAAAACACAAGTTTTAATAAATTTTATAAAGTTTGTTATATTACAAAGAAAATAAAGCAATTACCACAAAACTTTTTATACAGTTCAACCAAAACATAGACTCTCTCCCCATTCCACCACTATTATGTAGATCTCAGAGCATCTATTTATTTCAAAATTAAAATAGGAGGGGGGAAAAACATTTTTTTTATTTTTTTAAAGTAAATTTTTTTATTTTAATTTTATATTATATAAAATGCATTTTTAAGTTAAAATCGCTCCACATCTTAGCACTCTTCATTATTATATATATCTGATTTTTTTCATTTGTCTCATAGCCATTCACTGAAAGTGTGAAGTTAACAACACTCCCAGAAGTTTTAGAACTGAAAAGAGTTATTTACTGTTGCTGCCTCCTGTGAATTCATATGCCTTGACTACAGGTAGGGCATCCCTTACCAGATATCATGGTAGATTTGTGAACATAGACTGATAAAACTTCTTTTTTGAGGCTTTCTGTATGGATAGAGAGATTTCATTTTATTTAATGGTCAAAGTGGTATAGCACTATGATTCTGTGATTGTCACAGGAAAAGGGGACACTACCTATCATGAAGAAAAAGCTAAGAGACACAGAAAAGGAGATCAAAGTTGTATGTATACATACAAATATATGTATGTGCAGATGAGAGAAAGGGGAAAAAAGAGAGATAAAGGTAGATATATCATACCTAAATTAACTCCACTTTTGCTGTTTCTTTTTTTTTTCAATTTTGCTGTTTCCTTGTTTACTTCTGAAAACCAATATCTAATTAGAGTTGAGTTTCTGTCACTTTCAACTTAAGTAGATGCTAACGAAGAAAGACAAATAAAGTAGAAATTTTAAAAAGTTCATTATCTCACTCTTAAAGGAGCTTAAAATGTAGTAAAGAATGAAGCCTAGCTGTCTGAATTATTAACTATCACAAATGTATCTTATAATATCCCATGAGTCTATGATGGGTCAGAGAACAAAAGGCTGTGCTTACTAATGACCATGGTATATGCACTAAATAATATCTTCTATTTTCTTTTAAACTACCTTATTTGGGTCCATAAATTAGTCCTTGAGAGCAAGCAGATTAGGGTAGAAGCCCCATTGAAACATATTGTAGTATAACAGATAACAAAGATCAGAGCAGCATTTACCAAAGTGGGTTGTTGGACTTCTAGATTAAGATGTGGAACTGCGTTGATCTTTAAAAGCTACCCTATGCCCAGAAGAGAGCCTACTGTAAGGTAAGAAAAATAACCTTTACTCATGTACAGCATAATGCTATTTAATCAATGGCAGGTCAAATATACAAAAGAGACAGCTGTACCTAGGACAGCTGAGGTCACTCTAGGCTATACCCTCTAAGTAAGTGTACTCTATGACATTTGCACAATGCAAAATTGTCTAATAATGTTGCTCAAACCACATTCTCATATTAGATACATACATGACAGAATTTATTAAATGAGCAAATAAAGCTTCCCCAAAAACCAGTCAATTGTCAGAAAAAAGTATTTGAGAACTGTTTCGTAATTTATTCTCTTAGATATGCCCAGCACTGCAGAGCAAAAGTAAAGGTTCTAAGAAGTATTGCATGAAAGGACATTTCACTCTGATACATTTTTCCTCAAACCTTTAATCACTTTCCTTGAATTACTAAGGAATCTATTGACTACATAACATCAACTAGCAGCCCAATTCATGGAAATAATGTGTAGACTATAGTGAGAGAACACTGGGAGAACACCCGAATTAATTAATAGAACCCAATAGTCTGGTCTTGGGACATATTAAAGAATGCTCTTAGGAAGCTTAGACCTCCATCGGCACCCTGGTGCCCAAGCCATATTTGTTTTGTTAGGTCTGCTTTACACAAGGTAAGGGCAAGGGGTGCAGTTTCTGAACCTGGCTGGAATAAGACTTCTCTCCCCTCTTCCCAGCACACATGCACTCATACTAGCTCAAAGACAAACATTAGAGAGTGTGATTTTTAAGCACTGATTATTTAAATACCAAAGCAAGAAGGAATGCCTCAAATCTGAATGTAACAGACTGGCACAAATTAGAAAAGATTAATAGAATCAGTCACACACTCTTTGAATCACTTTTAGATAATCAGCAGGCTCTCACCAGCATTGTATTAATCCAGCAACACGGTGGAAGAAACCTTACCTGGTGGCTCTCATGGTCAACTCCACAGGAACCAAATAATTTATATTAAAGATCAGGGCTGGGGCAAAAGAGACAGAGCTAATTCTGGGCATACAATGCTTCCCGAATTCAGGAGCTAGGCTTAGTTAGGAAAAGTTGACATTCTCCAGGAGAAAATTAGGTACAATGATTAATTACAACCATTTGAGTTCATCTATGTAAAAAGGACCCTAAGAACTATGCTCCGGAGTTGATTTGTGGAAGTTAGTTCTTAGCCCAAAATATAATAGGGTGAGTGATAAAATTGGAAGTCAAGATAGCTCTGACCTTTTAAACAGTGACTTTTTTTTTCAGATGTAGAAATTGAAAGTGCCATTCCTTAAAAAAAAAGGAAATGGAAGACTGAGGTGGTCGTGCAATCCTGATTTAGATGGGCCTCTTTAGTCAGTCATTTAAGGATTTTGTTATAATCAGTTTTGCAAAACATTTCCTGACTTCAACTGTCACCTTAGAAGTTCATCTACCCAGTACACTTCTCTCCATTTTCCTCTAACTAGAGCCACTCTAAACTTCACGATAATTCAGTGGGACAACTGATCACCCTGACTTGACATCCCTACTTTCTGTTGTGGTATGTGTAGCTAAATAAACAAATTATACTATATATTTCCTTGGTTCAAATGAATGATTGATCCAGATATCATACAGGCCAGCCAATATGAATACTTCTTCCAACACCCAATGACGCTCAGGGGTTACTCCTGGCTATGTGCTCAGAAATGGCGCCTGGCTTGGGGGACCATCCGTGGTCTATTCTGGGTCAACCGTGTACAAGGCAACCATCATACCACTGAGCTATCGCTCTGGCCCCAGACTTCTTTCCTTTATGTAAAGTAGAGACTATGAGGATCGTAGGGAATCAGAACAAAGAAGATGAAATTGGAGATTATAATAATAACTAGAGTAAGAATATATTTGATGACTACTTGAACTCTTCATTTTAAGCATGTCTAATGCCACTTTACTAAACCTACTTTGTCCCAGATTTTCTGACACAGCTGAAAGAATCCTGTTCCCCAGGCCCAGTGTATTTTCTAGTTATCCATCTTGATAAGCAAACAGTAATTTCAATGAGTGTTTCCTGGACTAGGGAATCATGACTTTATCCTAAGTGTTTCAACCTATGAAGAACAATTATTTGGTGTATTTGTTTTCTATTGCGATGACATTGCCAGAGATTTAGTGCTTACGTATATTACAAGCAGTTACTAAGTCTAAATTTTCAGCAGGCTAAAATCAAGATATAGGAAGACTGTCACATTCAAAAGGTTCTGAAAGAAGACTGTTTGCTTACCTTTGTTAGTACGAAGAGACCTACTATACTCGGACTCCTTGCTGCTTCCACTGTTCACTCCACTCTTTTGCTTTTGTGTCACATCACTGACTACTCACCTCTCACCTTGCTCCTATTGTTTCCCTTATATGCACCCTTTTGATACTCTTAGACTGTATTAATAATGCAAAAATAACTTCCTCCTTCAAAAATCTTTTCTTTTCTTTTGGCTTTTATTTTTTCTTTAGTGTGTGTGTGTGTGTGTGTGTGTGTGTGTGTGACTTGTGACTTGTGACTTGTGACTCCGCATTCAGATAGTGCTTAGGGGACATTATGGGGTACTGGGAATCAAGCCAAATATTTGCAAGGCAAGCACCTTATCTGCTGTACTATCCCCATGAACATAAAACTCTTTATTATATTGGCAAAGGGCCATGTCACATTCATAAATTCCAGGAATTAGGATGTAGTCATCATTTAAAAAATCCCTTTCAATTTTTTAAAATGACTTTAACTTAAACACCACTGTTCCCAAAGTTGTTCATAATATAATTGTTTTGGTTGTTTTTCCCCACAGTTACAAAGTTTTCACGATTAATTTTCAGTCATACAATGCCCAACACCCTTTGCTAGTGCACATTCCCACCACATTCCCACCATTAATATCCCCAGTTTCCCTCTCACTCTCCTCCCTATCCTCTCCCCTACCTGCTTTCATAGAAGACATTTTTTTCTTCTCTCTATACCTATATTTTATCTATATCTGTATACTACCTCCTATTTTTCCCTTTAGACTGTATGTTTGTAATATTGTTACTGAAGGCTTACCATGCATATCATTGTATCTCCTTTCAGCACCCAGTTATTACAGTGATCATTTCCAATTGTCCTTGTCTTTGTGATCCCTTTTCTGACCTAAATGCATTTCCACACTATTTGTGGCAAGCTTCCTACCACAATCTGGTCCCCCTGACCCTTGTCTCTATATCACTGGATATGACACTTAGTTTCTTTAATAGCCCACAAGTGACAGAATCATTCTATATCTATCTCTCTACCGTTGACTCCTTTCATTCAGCATAATACTCGCATTATTTACCCAGGTATAAGCAAATTTTATGCCTTTATTTTTCATAATAGCCGTATAATATTCTGTTGTTTAGATCTACCACAGTTTCTTTAGCCGTTCATCTCTTCTTAGATACTTGGGTTGTTTCCAGATTCTGTCTATTGTGAATAGTATGAGAATAGGAATGCAGGGGGGCTTTTCTAAATTGTGTTTTGGGGCTCCTGGAGTACATTCCTGGCAGTGGTGTTGTTGGGTCATATGGAAGCTCAATTTCTAATTTTTTTGAGGAATATCCATATTGTTTCCTACCAGCAATAAATGAGTGTTCTTTTCTTCCCAAACCTATGGGCTGTTTTTGTTCTTTTTGATGTGTACCAGTCTCTGACGTGTGAGATGATATCTCATTTGTTTTGATTTGTACCTCAGGATGCTGCATCTTTTGAAAGGCCACTGTTGAACCTACCATAGCTTGTGGGTACAAATAGAAAGAATGTGAAGTATTTTCAGTCTTTTCAAAGCCTAATTAATTGTGAGCACTTCTGTATCAAGGAAGGCAGAATTACAGCAGAGAACAAAAAAACAATAAAGCCATCATATCCTTTCCATGGACTTAAACTTTCTTTATGTCATCCTACCTTTAGTATGATTGCTTTTGTCCTTTGATTACTTTTGTCCAATAAACATTATTTGAAATTCCTCACAAAAATATGTACTTTTAGCAATGAACAAAAAGATATTTGAGTTCCCAGAGTACCTACCCTTTAAATTATGCTTTATATGTGGATAATGACCAAAAGGGAGAGCATCCTAGATATGTTTAACTTATAGAAAATACACTAATCTATGACAGGCAAGGCCACTAGTCTTTGAGATGCAGCATGGGGCTTACAAGATTTTCTTGAATATTTGATTCAGTCATTGCACTTTATGACTTTGGAAGAAACATATCATGGAAGATATCAAAGAGATCAGATCCTATTTCTTCCCCTTTCTGATCTCCAAATCTCTCAGGATAAGAAAGGATAGGGTTCACTAACTTAATAATAGTAGCATTTTCTAATTTATATTGATGCTTATTAGATACCAATGTACTTTTTTGAGGGGGGATATTTGGGTCACACCCAGCAATGTTCAGGGGTTACTCCTGGTTCTACGCTCAGAAATTGTTCCTGGCAGGCTCGGGGGACCATATGGGATGCCAGGATTCTAACTACTGTCCTTCTGAATGCAAGGCAAATGCCTTACCTCCATGCTATCTCTCCGGCCCCAGATACCAAATGTACTTTTATGTGCATAAGGTAGTTAGTTGTGGTAAAGGTCATTCTGCTGGAAAAGTAACTAAAACTGACATGAAACTGTTACATTTATATAATTTAAGAATTTTCTCTACTAAGCAAAAGGCAAAATGCCAAACTACTTAATTTATGATTAAATTATTGCTCCAATAAAAATATATTCCTTCAAAATATGATTACAACTAAGCAGATATTGGAGGTAAGCCAACAGTCTGCCCCAACGGGAAGTACAAGGGATAATAGAGGTGGGGTGCACAAGAAAACAGGAATATGATTTATTTATTGCTATTACTTTATATTTAGTATCACATGGCCTTGACTTTTTGCTGGAATGATCACTTATTTTAAGTGGCTTTGGCAAAATGATTATTCTTCATGAAGGTTGTGAACTTATTTCGAGACAACAGGTGAAAAATGAGGTCCATCTTGCATTAAGAAAAGTGTTTTTCTTTGCCAATTCCCAAAGCTCTCCCTCAAAGAATGCATTAAATATAGCAGATCACTATGCTCAAATGAAATTTTGCAGTTTTTAATTAAGAAACCTTTTTGTTTTTGTTATTTTGGGCCACACCCAGCAGCACTCAGGGGTTACTCCTCACTCTGGTCTTAGAAATCGCTTTTGTCTCTTAACAGGTGCATTAGTTCATTGACATTGAGGGAGATGATTGTCATGGAATTTAATGTCATCTTTGTGTATGAGTTTGACTTGTCTATTGGTCTGTCTTGTCTTAAAGTAGACCTTTCAGTTTTCCTTTAAGCCTGGTTTTGCATCTGTAAAGTTTCTGAGCTGTTGCTTGTCCGTGAAGCTATGTATCCTTCCTTCAAACCTGAACGTGAATCGGGCTGGGTGCAGCATTTTAAGTGAAGCTTCCATTTCATTCAGTCTTGCCACAATATCCCACCACTGTCTTCTGGCCTTGAGAGTTTCTTGTGACATGTCTGCTGTAAATCTTATGGATGCTCCTTTGAATGTAATTTCTCTTTTTGATCTTGCTGCTTTCAGTATTCTATCTCTATCTGTAGAATTCGTCATTGTGACTAGGATGTGTCTTGGGATGTTTCTTCGGGTCTCTTAGCTGGTACTCTTCGGGCATGCAGAATTTAATTGCATGCAGTCTTTAGCTCTGGGACTTTCTCTGTGATGATGTCTTTGACTGTAGATTCTTCCTGTGGATCCCCTTCCTGGGCCTCTGTAACTTCAATGATTCTTACGTTGTTTTTGTTGAGTTTATCAAAGATTTCTATTTTTATCTGTTCACATTCTTTGAGTACTTTTTCCATTGTCTGATCATTTCCTTAAGGTTCTTTTCCAATCTCTTCTGCTGTATGGAATTGTTCTGCATTTGATCTTCCAGTTCACAGATTCTGTCCTTGGCTGCTATTACCCTGCTGGAGAGGCTTTCTATTGAAATTGAGCTTCCCTATGATCCAGCTATACTACTCCAAGGGATATACCCTAGGAACACAAAAATACAATACAAAAATCCCTTACTCACACTTATATTCAGTGCTGCACTATTTACAATAGCCAGACTCTGAACACAACCAAAATACCCTTCAACAGACGAATGGCTAAGGAAACTGTGGTACATATTCACAATGGAATATTATGCAGTCGTCAGGAAAGATGGTCATGAAATTCTCCTATAAATGGATGTACATGGAATCTATTATGCTGAGTGAAATAAGTCAGAGGGAGAGAGATAGAGACAGCCACTCACAGAGACACAGACATAGACACTCATCTATGGTCTTTAAGAAAAATGAAAGACATTTTTGCAATAACCCTCAGAGACAAAGAGAAGAGGGCTGGAAGGTCCAGCTCATGACATGAAGCTCACCACAAAGAGTGGTGAATGCAGTTAAAGAAATAATTACACTGAGAGTTATCATAACAATGTGAATGAATGAGGGAAATGGAAAGCCTGTCTAGAGTACAGGTGGGGGTGGTGTTGGGAGGAGGAAGATTTGGGACATTGGTGGTGGAAATGTTGCACTGGTGAAGGAGGGTGTTCTTTACATGACTGAAACCCAACTACAATCATATTTGTAATCAAGGTGTTTAAATAAAGATATTAATATAAAAAAGAAATCACTTTTGGTAGGCTCGGGGATCATATGGGATGTCAAGAATCAAACCCAGATTTATTATGGGTCAACCGCATGCTAGGCAAACACCCTACCACTATGCTATCTCTTCAGCCCAAGAAACCTTATTTTAAACTTTGCTTACTAGCCATGTGACCATGGAAATTGACTCAGTCAATTTTTTTCACTGTGAATGGAGATGATTACTGCAAATACTTCAGAAGGTAATAAAGATTATGTGAGATAATCATGAAGAACGATTAGAACAGATCTTGTTCTCCCAATGCCAAACCTTAAATATATCATCTTCTACATCCTCCTCTTCTTCCTCCTCCTTCTCCTCTTCCTCCTCCTCATGAGTAGGAACACTGTTGAAAGGTGGGATGTAGAATTGCTTTGGAGGCAGAATATGGTCATAAAAAGATTTAACTGCGACTCTAATACTTATGGCAGAAGTCCAGCTTTGTTATTAGCTATTATTGTTAGTTTGCTCTATAAATGTAGCCTCATTTCAACCATCTGTGAAACAGAATTAAGGTCATGCTCAAATCCTTCTATCAAGAAAGTCAAGTATATTTGTATGTATGTGTGTTGGGGTGATGGGGAGAACCTGGATCTTATGTAAATTTCCCCCAGCAAGATAGGCTATGAGTAGCCATGGGCCAAATGGTTTTGGATGAATTACTAAACACATTAAAGCCTCCTCTGTTGAATAAAAATATTTAATAGTTACAGTCAAGATGTCAAAAACCTGAGTTCAAGGATCCTTGTCTGCTTTGCTTATAGATATATTTCAAAAACCTTGTATGATGTTTACAAAAGAGTGGTTATTCAACAAATACTCTCTGATTGATGATTGAATAATGCTACCTATGACACAGGACTACCTATCATACATCATGTAATGTAGTTTAAATGAATTATACTTTTGAAGGGCATATAAAATGGTGCCTGGTCCATGATATTAACAGCACTATCAATAACTCTATTCAAATGAGGAGTCATTAACTCTCAATACACACAGTGACAGCCTCAGATATGGTTCACTGAAGTCTAAAATAGCCACAAGTGTGGAGTCAAGGCAGTCATCACAGTTGTTACTTACTCCTATGACTGCTTCTTCCATTGTTCCATGACAAAGCATTATTTGAAGTGGCTGTTTCTCCATATGAATCTAATCTTTTATTTCTTATTACATCAAAGAGTATCCATGGTAGTTGCTGAGTTACTCTTTTACTCAGAATTTCTCTGTTTCAGCAAGATGATCCATCTGGGAAATACACTCAGTGTGGAAAATCTCCAAGGGTTTCATGGTAGTATCCAAATCATAACTGTAGTGACTGATACCTTTAACTTGTCTTTTACTTCTATCCTACCTGTTTCTAATGGGTCTTTGCATCTCAGACACCTAAGCTTTATGATTTTATTTAGGTTCTGCTATTCAGATATATGCATTTGGGAAGGCAGCAGCCAGGCAGAGACCACACCTCCATTGCTTTTTCTAGGAGAATTGTCCTAATAATATTTGATTTTTTATGGGGATAAAATTAGTAAAAATCCAGGAAAGGGGTATATATAGATCTGGAATTGTTTCAGTGTGGGACCTGAGGTTTCTAATGGCAGCTTTCAGATATGGAATCATGTAAAAAGTGATCACTAGAAGTCAGTACTCAATTCTCTACTTTCTGAGTATGACAGGAGTGGGGACATACCCTATATGAGCCAACTGTGAATAAATCTCCTGAAACCACTCTTAACCTTTCCAATTATTCTTGGGAAGGATAGTAGGAGTGTATGGGGGGGGGAAGGCTTAGGGCACTCCCAAGCAGTGTTCAGGGTTTATTCTCAGAAATACGCAATCCTTAGTCAGTGCGCCAGAATGTTCAAGGTGAGGGCCTCTCAAGGCAGCTGTGCTCAGCAGCCACCAGGGCCACATTTGGCAGTGCTTGGAGGTGAGGGGAGAAGGGATCAAACTTAGATCCATGGTCCATGTCCAGCAAGACATGCACCTATACACCCTGACATATATCCTCACCCCCTATAGACCCTGACATATATCCTCAGCCCCCTCCAGTCATTTTTAAAATAAAGTCAAGCTATCTAATACAAATATCCAGCAAATAATTTAAAACAGCAACTCTTATGCTCTCCTGTTTGAACTATGACCAACAGACTGCCTGTTTTGAGCTGACAGTTTCATTTTCTCGACAGCACTTTTTTTTGTCACAACCTAGTGATGCTCAGGAGTTACTCCTGGCTCTGCACTTAGATCTCAGTTTTGGCAGGTTCAGGGGACCATATGGGATGCTGGGGATCAAATCCAGGTCCATTCTGGGTCAGCCACCTGCAAGGCAAATGTCCTACTATTATGCTGTCACTTAGCCTGGCAACACTATTAACTTCTACCTTCTATTAGGTCTTTCAGACTGGAATGCAGAATACAGATCTAACTAATCCAATGAGAGGCTGAAGTCATGTGAAAATTGTCATTGCTTCACAAGTGAGCATCTTTAAGCCCCCCTTATCAGAGTGAAGCTTCATGAAATAAAGACTAATCTTTTGCTGCCAAATATGAAGCTATAACAAGATGACTTTGAGAACCAGAAGTCGATGTATTACTATTCTGAGGAAAAGCCCATCTAAGGGTTACTCATCAAAGACAAAGCTGTGTCAACATGAACTGTAATGTCAGCTGTGATAGATAACTTGAGCTTCTGTATCTACTGCAATGAAAGCAAAATCTATCCTTGGATAGTTAAGACGCATATGCCAAGGGGCTGGAGTGGTGGCACAAGTGGTAAGGCATCTACCTTGCCCGCGCTAGCCTAGGACAAACCGCAGTTCGATTCCTGCAGCATCCCATGTGGTCTCCCAAGCCAGGAGCAATTTCTGAGCACATAGCCAGGAGTGACCCCTGAGCATCACCAGGTGTGGCCCCAAACAACAACAACAACAACAACAACAAAAGACATATATGCCAAAAGGCTTCCCTTCCCCATTTATTTCTATGTTTCTCTGTTGGCATTGGTTATTTTCTTTAACATTCATAATTGAAAAACTCATAATTGTGATACTATTAAATATTTTTCTTATTTTCTGGGTCCATATCTACAAGTTATTCCAGTGCATCCTTCATTTTTGTCTACAGTAGAAGCTGTACAATCAATCACCTAGAAGCTATGTTGGAATCAGCACTCTCCTAAGGGGACCCACCATAATTTGAATCAGTGGCATTAACTTATGACTCTCATGTTTTAAAGTACTTAAGAAAACTTCACAATTTAACATATCAGATACTACTAGAAAATTAAACCACCTCCTCTCTTCTTCCAGTCTCTTCACCAATAATTTAAAAATAATTTTGGCAGAGAACAGATATTTCGGGCTTGATATTACTCACTATAGAATCCTATTGAGCACATAAGTCATATGCTCTGCAACTTTATAGGTGAACTGATGAGTACAATTGAGTCAAGGATAGGGGTTTGGGAAGAAGGTTTTTGGGGTCTTGGGGAAGGGAGAGGAAGTATGTTGTTGAAATTACGTGCCTGAGAATAGTATTGTAAATCACAGACTCTATTTAAAAAATTTGGGATAAAAAAAGAAAGATGCTCTGACATATCACTAGACAACAACAGTGACCACTCTTCCTTTAAAACATGGTAATTTAATGGGAGGGAGACATATTGGAATCTAAAAGCACTGAAATGTAAATGGTAGTCTCCTAAACTAGCAATTAGGGAAGTTAATGGTGATTCTTTCATAAAAGCTACCCAGACCAGCCTCCCTGAGAAGTCTCAGAGGTAAAGAAAGAATGTGATTAGCATATGAGAAACCAACTATGATCAAACTGACAGCACTGTTTAGTTTCACCAAATGCAGTCCATTCCCTCATTCTTCTGGCTTGAGGTACCCAGAGAAGACTTCATATGAATAGGATTTATTGAAAATGCGTAGGACCCTAAGAGATGTGCCAATGAACATGCTCAACACCACTTTGACTTTTCCTCTTTACTTGCTCTCAATATTAAGATTGAGGCACTGACAATTAGGCATTCTTTCTACAGCAAAATATAAAACATATTTGCTAGGAGGCTAAATTATGATTGACAAAACAGAATTTGTTAATACAGTAGTTTGAGACACTTGACAGAAATTTTTGTCAACAGTATAGATTAAGGGATTTAAAAACATTGCAGATGAAATGACTTTGCTGTTTTCTCTTTAAAAGTGCTTTGTTGACAGACTGAATCATTGTTTAAAAAAAGTGCATTTCTTAAAGCATGGTTTTAAGTCTTTGGGAAAATATGGATCAGCTCTGCTGTTTTAGCTCATTGGTCATATACACCTTTGGCCTTAACTTTATCCAAACCAAAGGGCTCAGGTATGAATAGAAACTATAGCAAACCACCTAAAAAAAGTATTTCAGTTCTATGTAGATTGTGCCATATTTAAGCATTTATTAACAGTCTTCAAACACATTTTATTTTACTCCAGTCACTTCCAAAAATAATTCTTTCCCATTAAGAAAGATTTTTTATGACAATAGACCTCACAAATTTGACTCAAAGTAGTAGAAATTCAACAAAACTTCTAAGTCAATGTCTTTCCAACTATGGTACCTGGAATTAACATAGTCCTGGACATTAAAAGTTTTGGATTCCCACCTTAGACCTACCTGCAGGTAGGACACAGAAATACTTTTAACAAATTCTTTAGGAGATTCAATGAATACCAAAGTCTGAGAACCTTTGAACAAAAGTCAAAAAGAAATAGGTGAGCTCACATAATTGAAAAGTCTATGAACGTATAAGACTTCAAACCTCATGGTTGTATCCTAAAGCTAAAACAATTTCATTTTGAGCCTAGCATCAATTTATTTTCCCCTCTAAAGTGGCTACACTCAGATATCTTCTCTCTTTACAAGGTGGCAAGGTGTCAGTAGTGGCAAGCACATATCTCATCTATTTGCCTTTCCCTAACAGAGCAGATGGTTTTCTCTTTAGAGCCTTAATTAATGTTCTAGTATGGTGACCAATTTCCCTCTAATTTATTTAACCCAGGTCTTGCACTCTTCCCTGACTTTCTAGGTAACCCATGAATGTAAAACTCTGAGTGGTAATTTAGGACTAGGAATGATTTGAACTCTAATTGAGAAGCACAGTCCTTGACATTTCAAAAAAAATAAATTCTGGCTGAAGGTAAGAATAGTTTCTCTAAATCCATACATCTTATATTAGTTTTGAAGGTGGACCATTCACTATTCCTGTTTTCTTACCCTCTTCTTCAGAAGCTCTCTGACTTTTTAGCTATGCAAAGGGAGGAAGTTAATTTTTAGCTATGCAAAGGGAGGAAGTTAATTTTTAAGGAATGCAATTCAAAGGCTGCTAGTAAAGAAACTGGGCTAGAAAAGAATATTTGAAAAGGTCTAACTTTCTCTAAGTAAATGGTGTGGGGGGGAGAGGGTGTCTTAGTTTTGGTACTGGGTTGGATCTAGAAAAGATTCCATACAGAGCATCAGGTGCAGCTCTGCCTAGATAGGATGCAAGACACCAACTTTAACTTTATTGCCTTGTATTGTGACAGCCTGCCTCTTAGAGCCTTTTATTTCCCCATAGTTCACAAAAGAATTTATTTAGCAGCAGAATAAAGAATTCGTGTATAGGATTTGACTTTTATCTTCAAACCAGGACTGAAACTTTGAGCTGTCATAGTTGTGCCATCTCAGCAGTCCAAATTCACAGTTTTACAAAAGAGAGAGAGAGAAAAAAGAAAACTTTTCCATCCCCTGTTCTATCCAGAACAAGAATTTTCTCCCCTCACAACATATGAAAAAGTTCATTCTAATGAGAGAATTGCCATCTAGAATAACCATCAAGAATAAATGCTTTATCAATTGCCTCTTTCAACACTGCATAGCCCCATATGCCCTCTGTAAGTGTGATCCTCCCAAGGGCAGGATTCATGCTTAGTCCTTCCTCTTTCTTCTGATTATGCACAGAAGCTAGCACAAGGTCTATACTAATATATATATATATATATATATATATGTGTGTGTGTGTGTGTGTGTGTGTGTGTGTGTATACACATATGAGTTGCATGCAATTAATTCAAGAGTGTGCTGTTTCCCATATTTCCTTGTTATTGGTACATACAGCTCCGTGCAAAATACATTTGACTGTTCAGATTTCTATGCCAGAGTAATTGTTCCTTTTTCTATGGGAAGTCTATTAATAAGATAGAGAATTTTAAGGACTAAATAATGCCACCTTTCTCCCACTGTGTGGTTATGGAAGATGACCTTGAACCATTACACCCAACTCCTTTATAAGACCACTAGAGGGAAGCAGAGAACACAATGATGACACAATGGACATTTTGTCTGGCCTTTGTCTTCAGCTCTCCGGATTCCTTCAATTTTCCCAGCTTTTATCCTTTTGTTAACTTTGGCTTTATGGGTGCAAGTTCTAGTATGGAATAATCTGCTTTATTTTAGAACTAGGAACACCATTACTTTTTTTCCACATTCTTTGTGACTTTTAAAGTGATTCCTTAAAAAAATAATTCCAGTGGTGAACCAAATTACTCAGTTTACAGAAACGTGTTTTTTCTTAATAAAAAAAAAATACGACCTCTCTTTTTGAAAAGAAAAAAATATCTTATCTACCTACATTAGGCTGAAGCTTTCTTGTCTGAGCGCCTTTTCTATAAGATCTTTAACTGAGCTGTTCTATCACTCTCTGCAGCCTCCATTCTTCTCCTGATCCAAAATCCAGTCTCGGGAAAAGCTCTCATTGGAAGGATAATTAAAGTAGATGAACAAGTCCTTCAGTCTCAGTTAATCCCAGTAAGCCTAATTCAGCTTCTATAGATGGAGGGATAAGTATGCTCCCCCATCAGAGTCATTCCTAGTTGGACTGCAGCCTACACCAATAAATCACTCCCCAGATAAATGCGAGGTCATCAAGACCAAGTTTCTACATAAGTAAGATTTAATTTGGTCTAGGTTTGATCCAATTGCACAGGTCAAGGAATCACTGCCCCCCAACAGGACTACTTCGAGCAAAATTTCAGGAACAACCAACACCTTGATTCCTTACCTCCATACAAAATGTCTTTTCACATTTCAGGAAGATAACTTCAGTTTGACATACAAATCAGAAGAGAGTGTTACAATAATAATGTAGCGATAACTATTACAATATATTATAACATTTCTAGAATCTTCCTATATAAACATGCATATGTAGCATATTTATGTTAGCATATTTATTGCAGTATTATAGTAAATAATATTATAACATTTCTAGAATCTTCCTATATAAACATGCATATGTAGCATATTTATGTTAGCATATTTATTGCAGTATTATAGTAAATAATAAAAAACTTTAATGTCCATTAATAGTGAATTAGTTAAATATACTTTAGTATATCCTCTATTAGAAAATGTTATGCAGCTACAAAAAGGAATAGATCTATATATTTTGTATCTATATCTGTTTAGAGTGAAGAAAAATACTTTTAATATATTAGGGTAGCAAAAGCTAAAAATACCTTTTTGAGGAAAAATAATATATGTGCAACTATTTACAAAGTGTATAAAAATTTTTATACAGTTTGTTTTGGGAGTGGGTATATTAGGGTTCTAAAGGAAAGAAGGAGTTTTTTTCTTTAGCCTACTTCTGGCTATGAACAGGTATCACCCCTGATAGGGTCCAGGGGACCATAAGAGGTGCCAGGAATTGAACCTAGGTTGACCACATGCAAGGCCATCAGCATCCTGCTATCCTCTCAGTCTGACCCATATATGTGTATATATATATATATATATATATATATATGTATATATGTAAAAACCACATACATATATGTATATTTTTAATTGTTTAGACAGTTGAATCCAAATTTAGCCATATCATGCAAATTCATTTGTAATTCTTTTATTATCTAAAACCAGGATATCTTTGAGGATAGAAAAGCACATAATCCGTAATTTCTTTGAGATAACTATTTTCAGTCAGAATTCTCCTTCCATTGTTACAATTAATAATCCCTTTCCATTGCACTCATCTACAAAGGGGCTTATCAAGATCCTACCATTGTGACCTCTGAATAAAGGCCTTCTCTTCAAATTCCTCTTACACAACTAATCTAGTGTGGAATAGTTCCATTGCTAAAATGGCTACATGAACTGGAGCAATACAAATGTAATATAATACTAATCAAAATGCCAATATCATACTTCCTAGAACAGAGAAAAAAAATCATGACATTATTTTAGGACTATAAAGAACTTGACTAGCAAAATCTTTCATTTAAAAATAGTAAAATTGTGCTCTCTCAATTCAAATTATGCTATAAATCAACAGGAACTAAAACAGCATGGTATTGGAATCAAAGTAAATGCATTCACCTATGAATCAGAATCGAGACTATAAAAATAATATAAAATCATACACATACAGATAGCTAATTTATAAAAAGGAAACAAGAGTTTAAAATAGAGTAAGAAAAATCTTTTCAATCATAGTGTTGAATCATTGTGTTCAATCATAGCTAAAAACAAAGAAAAACAAAATTACTGAAACCAAACCACTAATACCAAACAAAAATAAAATCAAAATGAGATAAAAGATTTGCTAAAAAAAAAATAAAAAAAAAGAGAAAGGAAGACATTCTACTGAATGGGAGAAGTCACTTACAATCTTACATAAAAAATGTTGTAAATCTAAAATGTATGTGTATCTAAGTATATATATATAATATAAAAGAACTCACAATAATACTTATAAAAACTCAATTATAAAATGGACAAAGGAGTAGTAGAGAAATACTATATATTAAGAATGTTACCCACCTTTCATGTGACCAACTCAGGTTTTTTTCTCTGATACTGCATATGGTCTTCTGATCATAGTCAGAAGGATCTCTGAGTATGGAGACAGGTCTGGTAACCTAAACAAAACAAAACTGATAAAAGATCTAAATAGATATTACTGCCAAAGAATACATACAGATGGTTAAAATATACATAAAATAATCTTCATTACCTGTTCTTATAGGGAAATGTAAATCAAATTAATGTTATCTCTTTATACCTGTAAGAAAGACAATTTTTCACAAAAGAACAAGCATTGGAAAAGATATGGTGGGCTGAGAATCCTTGTGGTAGCCATGATGGAAAGTAAAATGGACATACCTCAAAAATTAGAACTAGAACTTCCACATAAATTAAGCACTTCTGAGTATTAGCTCAGAAAATACAGAAACAATATTCTGAAGTAACATATAAATATATAAGCATATTAGTTCTCCATCCTCAACCCACACCTGGAAAAAAAAATAAACAGTTGAACCTAAAAGGTATCATACTTTGTGGAATTTGTCAGATGGAGAAAGACAAGCACCATATGATTACATTCATATACAGTATATGGAACAAACCAACCAACCAATAAACTAAATATAGCAAAATGAACTCTTGGACTATAAGACCAATTAGGAGTTACCATAAAAAAGGAAAGTGGGAAGTAGGCAAGTCAGCAGGGAGAGGACAAAGATGTATTGAAGGATAGAATTGGATTTCAGTGGTGATATTAATATAGAATACACATATATTTATTTCCAATGATGTGCACCTGAAACAAAATAACTAAATAAAAGTATAATAAAGGAAGTAAAAAAGGCCTCTTGTTCTAGTTGATTGTTCATTAACAATCATCGTCCTAGCTTCTCAGAAGAAAAGAACTATCTAGCAAATAATTTACTCAGTCCTGGGAGAAATAAAACCAGAATAGGACTAGTGTTCTTAATTACTCTCTGAGCTCTTGCAAGATGACAGAGCCAGCCAGTGCTGGCTTTCCAGCCTCCCTCAATTGGGCTGCCAGATTTAGCACATGAAAATATAGAACACCCAGTTAAATTGGGCTTTCAGATAAATACACAATAGTTGGAACATACTTTTAAAAAATCATTTTGCATATTTATCTGAAACAGATATTTAACTGCATATCCTGAGTTTTATATTAGCCAATAACTAAACTCACTTTTCTAAGTGTCAAAAAATAAAAATAAACAAACAAACAAACAAAAAACATGCTAAAACTTAGTTGGGCTTTTCTGACTGCTGATTGTATTACAAGGAAGAGAAAAACCAAACGGAACTCCAGAAAATATTTCCTCTTACCTACCCTGTGAAAGGCACCTTGGGCCAGTGATCAAGCCAATTTTACCTTTGACCTCTGATTGCTTGGCAGGAAAAAGAAGGGAGAAAATAGAAGCCTATTGTACTGGTCAGCCTGTCCACTGAGAAGAAGATCCTTACAAATTCCCCACCTGCCTGATCTTTTAACTTCACTCTTCCTCTATAACTTGCTCTTCAATTCTCACCCTCCTTCAGAGCTCTGCCAGCCCTCCCTAGATCCTTAGACCACACCTCATCTGACACATATATAGCTTTGTTCAGACTCCTACACCCTCCCAAGTGCTTTACTTCTTTCAATCTGACCAAATCAATTTATCTTTAAAGTCAGTTGAGAGAGCACCTCTATGACTTCCATTGACCTTCTTTTCTGGATATCTCTGTGAATACCTGATATTGCATGATCTTGTTTCTTTTCCTGCTTGTTCTCTGAAAAGAATGTTCCATACTGTCAAGGACTGAATACTTAACTTTTGTAAGAAGAATACTTACCTTGACCAGTTTTGTCTCCAGTCACTGGAAAGACATATGAGTGGATGAGAGGGTGGGAACTTCTCAGGAACACTGCTCAGTTTGCTGTGAACTGAAAATAATTTTAAAGTCTACATTTAAAAATGTAGAGAGAATGGGGCTGGAGAGATAGCATGGAGGTAAGGCCTTTGCCTTTCATGCAGAAGATCATTGATTCAAATCCTGGCATCCCATATGGTCCCCTGTGCCTGCCAGGAGCGATTTCTGGATATGAAGACAGAAGTAACCCCTGAGCACTTCTGGTTGTGACCCAAAAACTAAAAAAAAAAATTTAGAGGGAAGATATATAACTAATGAAAAGACAAAAAATATTATCTTGAGCATTGAAGACTGTAAGGTATGTATTAACTTTATGAGGCCCTGAGATCAATCCATGGTACCAAAAACAAAACAAAACAAGTAAAATCTTGACAAAACAAGTTACTAGAGTACATTCTAGAGAGAAATCAGCCAAGCTGAGTGATGATAATTTGAATCCCAGAATTCTGATGTCCTGTGTTGATCTTCATGCTTGCTCTCTTGCTCTGCCAGGGAAATCACATACTCATGAAAGTTGATAAAACCCAGAGCCAGGTCCAGTGCAGCATGTATAGGCACACACATGCAGACATATTATTTTCCCCCCTTTACCACAATATTGTTTACTTACACTCACAGTCAAAAATTTCTATAGCTCTCCTGACTCCTGAGAATATCCAGCTCAGGATTTTTCTTATCTCCCTAAAGCCTGATGAGAGAAGTGCTCTGGGAAATTTCAGGTTCCCTTGGTCTGGGTCTGTATTAAAATTAGAGATTTTTGAAGTATTTCTAAGGGGGAAAGGATTGTTTTGAATGAATCAGGAAATTATTTTGCTCTTGATAATTTAAGCCCTGGAGAGTAACCCTGGAGAGTTCTTGCTTCTAACTTAAACAAAACTATGGTGAAAACTTGTGAACATATTAAACTGATCTCTTCTTAAAATCCCTTTCCATTGATGTTTGTTACTTTATATATCAGCTTCCTATTGGAAAGTATTAACAGCATCCTGACTCAGTTATTCACACCATCATCAGAAAACATCCAGAATGTCCTTAAAGGCACTTGGTTATATAAGGAGATCTGCCAGGCATGGTTATTCTGGGAAGCAGAGAAGGCACACTTTATCAGCATTCTTAGGAAGACTGAAGAAAATGAGGAATCCAGGTCCTACAGAGATGGTGAATCTAATAGGCGAACCTGTTGAATTGTTGTTGCAGATAGAGCAATAATGATTGATTTATCTAGTATTTTAATAATTAAATAATTATGATGAAAATCAAGAGATAGAGACAGAATATAAAAACTCAGTCAATAGTGAGCTATCTGTCCATGTGTGTGTGTCCAGCTGTGTTTCTTCTCAGTTATTTGTGGATCTGTTGACTGTCTATAAAATTCAGATAGTGAGGGCCCCAGATATTAATCAGAGGCCTGAGGAACATGCTTTGCATTTAGAAAGCCTGGGTTTGGACCTTGGAACTACATGATCCCCTCAGCATTTCCAGGGGCACCCCCAGAACACAATAGCTAGAATTACTCCCCAAGTACTTATGGACACTATTCCCCTTTACTAACTTAGTATGTTCAGATAGATATAGTCTTTTTCCAAATTCAACTGAGCTTCATATTTTCTAAACAGACAGATTCCAAGGTGAGAACTCAACTCTTTTAAATAAGAAATTCTGAGGGTTGATATCTTAGGCTTTAGATGGTTCTAAAAATTTCCAGGTGTTTTGAATTAAAGTCTGTCAACAAAAAAGAGTTTGGGCGCTGCTGGTTTTTGTGGCTGACTAGTCTTTCTCATCTTAACATCTCCTAATTCAAAAGAATCAAAGAGATGCCCAAAGGACTCTGTGTGATCATTCAAAACTTGATGGGTTTTAAGTGAGGAAATACTGACTATGGCCTGAGGCTCTAGACAACATTGTTATTGACAGTGTACTGTAACAATGCTTAGATGAAGAATTCAGAGAAAATAAATCAGTAGGACTATAACTTGACTAGGATTTTGCCCTTTCTGTAATATTCATTACACACTCAAGTCTTTTAGTGGGTGAAAAATACCTACCTACACTGTAAATTGCCTTGTAAATTTAAAAATATAACCACCAGAATTTCAAAATTATCTATCTTTGTCAATATCAAACACAGACCAAAAGGCCTCACCTAAAATTTACATTAAAATACAAATATTCTATTTATAATCAAAACCTCTGAACTACTGCTACTCTGAATTCAGAGTAGTCATTCTCATTCAAAATGATAACATAATAAGATTCAGAGAACATTTAAGTTACCTTGAAGAACTCCATTAAGGAAATATTTTGTGTCAAAGTAGAAACCTCTGCCATAATTAAATGCAAGCTGAAAATCAACTTAATAGTGCAGAATATAGCATATATCTGTAAGTCTAGGGTTAACTCGAGTAGTGTTTCCCCTTGTTTTGACACCACATTTGGGATTTGGGGATATTTAGAGTAGAAGGTAGTAATGGTCTCAGTGCAGTTAGGGTCACACTTTCTATTTGTTTGCTTAAAGAACTTTGATTTCTGGGGTGGGAGTGATGAGTAATTTTTTTGAGAAATTTTTTTCTAAAAGGGGGATAGTAATAAGAATGCATTTGGGAACCTCTAGAAGAGTATGGAAAATCTTGACCCTATAGACACTTTCCTGATGGTATTTCTGCACTGGACAGTCAAGTCCATGGGAGGTTAATCTGCTTCCTTGTAGTTTGTCCTCAGCGGAAACAGGTAATTGTCTTTTAAAAGTCAGTTCACTGTATATATCATGGTGATTTTATTAAATAATTTATTTTCCTTAAAAAATAATTTAAATGGAAAGAAATACAATTTTAAAAAAGAAGTTAGCTTACAATGGAAGGGTAAATACTAACTCAAAAAATTTATAAACCATAAACTAAAGAAGGGCATTGTATAAACTTTGTTTATATATATTTTTTGATTTTTGGGTCACACCTGGCAGTGTTCAGGGGTTACTCCTGGCTCTATGCTCAGAAATCGATCCTGGCAGCCTCGAGGAACCATATGGGATGCCAGGATTCGAACCACCGACCTTCAGCATGCAAGGCAAATATCTTACCTCCATGCCATCTCTCCGGCCCCCTTGTTTATATTTTCAAGATAGGGAACATTATATTGGGTCATTGGGATTACTTTCTAGCTGTTTTTCTTTGTATGTGACTGAGCCTCATTAATATACTACCTTTAAATGTGGTTTATTCTCATTTAGTCAGATTATATTGGAATGCTCACATTTTTTTCTTTTGAATTTGGAGGAAGTTATTCTTGGAATAAAGGAAGAGCTGAAGTACTGGGCAGTTTGGTTTTTTTTTTTAATTTCTAGTTCAGTGGTTGCCTTAATTAATTCATTTATTTGAAATTATTTTAAAAAGAAGAGACCTAGTTTAATTATATACAGATAAAAATTTTTGTGGTTGTACCCTCTAGAAAGAACAGTCAGGGGCTGAGGGGTTGGGGAGGTGATTTACAGAGATGGAGCTTATGTTTTGCATGTAAAAAAACTTGAATTTGAGGGGCCAGAGTGATAGAATTAGCGATAGAGCATTTGCCTTGCATGCAGCTGATCCAAGACGAATGGTGGTTCGATTCCCAGTGTCCCATATGGAGACAATTTCTGAGTGCATAGCCAGGAGTAACCACTGAGCGTCATCAGGTGTGGCCCAAAAAACAAAAACAAAAACAGAAAAATAAAACCTGAATTTGATCCCCAGCACTTCTTGGTACTTGAATATATAGACACAAGATTATACCCAAATGCCATTTAGTGTAACCCAAACGCAAAAATACAAAACGAAAATTAAGTTTTTTATAGCAGAAATCTTATTTATTTATTTTTGAATAAATTTAAAAGATGCATAAGGGCCAGAGAAATATAGCCCAAGTTAAAAGCATGTTTTTGCATGTAGAAGATATATATTGGAAACTCTAAGGTACTCCAGCACTGCCAGAAATGGTTAAAAAAAAAATAAAAGTACAAAGAAAACTATAAAACTCTGCTCCAAGAAATAAGAGAGGACACACGGAAATGGAAACACATACCCTGCTCATGGATTGGCAGGATTAACATAATCAAAATGGCAATACTCCCCAAGGCATTATATAGATTTAATGCCATCCCTCTAAAGATACCCATGACATTCTTCAAAGAAGTGGATCAGACACTTTTGAAATTCATTTGGAACAATAAACACCCTCGAATAGCTAAAGCAATCATTGGGAAAAAGAATATGGGAGAAATTACTTTTCCCAACTTTAAACTGTACTACAAAGCAACAGTTATCAAAACAGCATGGTATTGGAATAAGGATAGGTCCTCAGATCAGTGGAATAGGCTTGAATACTCAGAAAATGTTCCCCAGAGATACAACCATCTAATTTTTGATAAAGGAGCAGGAAATCCTAAATGGTGCAGGGAAAGCCTCTTCAACAAGTGGTGTTGGCACAATTGGATAGCCACTTGCAAAAAATTAAACTTAGACCCCCAGCTAACATCATGTACAAAGGTAAAATCCAAATGGATTAAAGACCTCGATATCAGCCCCAAAACCATAAGATATATAGAACAGCACATAGGCAAAACACTACAGGACATTACAGGCATCTTCAAGGAGGAAACTGCACTCTCCAAGCAAGTGAAAGCAGAGATTAACAGATGGGAATATATTAAGCTGAGAAGCTTCTGCACCTCAAAGGAAATAGTGCCCAGGATACAAGAGCCACCCACTGAGTGGGAGAAACTATTCACCCAATACCCATCAGATAAGGGGCTAATCTCCAAAATATACAAGGCACTGACAGAACTTTACAAGAAAAAAACATCTAACCCCATCAAAAAGTGGGGAGAAGAAATGAACAGACACTTTGACAAAGAAGAAATACGCATGGCCAAAAGACACATGAAAAAATGTTCCACATCACTAATCATCAGGGAGATGCAAATCAAAACAACGATGAGATACCACCTCACACCCCAGAGAATGGCACACATCACAAAGAATGAGAATAAACAGTGTTGGCGGGGATGTGGAGAGAAAGGAACTCTTATCCACTGCTGGTGGGAATGCTGTCTAGTTCAACCTTTATGGAAAGCGATATGGAGATTCCTCCCAAAACTGGAAATCGAGCTCCCATACGATCCAGCTATACCACTCCTAGGAATATACCCTAGGAACACAAAAATACAATACAAAAACCCCTTCCTTACACCTATATTCATTGCAGCTCTATTTACCATAGCAAGACTCTGGAAACAACCAAGATGCCCTTCAACAGACGAATGGCTAAAGAAACTGTGGTACATATACACAATGGAATATTATGCAGCTGTCAGGAGAGATGCAGTCATGAAATTTTCCTATACATGGATGTACATGGAATCTATTATGCTGAGTGAAATAAGTCAGAGAGAGAGAGAAAAACGCAGAATGGTCTCACTCATCTATGGGTTTTAAGAAAAATGAAAGACACCCTTGTAATAATAATTTTCAGACACAAAAGAGAAAAGAGCTGGAAGTTCCAGCTCACCTCAGGAAGCTCACCACAAAGAGTGATGAGTTTAGTTAGAGAAATAACTACATTTTGAACTGTCCTAATATTGAGAATGTATGAGGGATATGTTGAGCCTGTTTAGAGTACAGGCGGGGGTTGGGTGGGGAGGAGGGAGATTTGGGACTTGGGTGATGGGAATATTGCACTGGTGATGGGTGGTGTTCCTTTTATGACTGAAACCCAAACACAATCATGTATGTAATCAAGGTGTTTAAATAAAAAAAATTTAAAAAATAAATAAATAAATAAATAAAAAAAAATAAAAAAAAATAAAAGTATGGTCAAACAAAAAATGTACTGTTTTCCAGAAACCTTTATTTAAATCGACAGAAACAACTATGGCTTTCCCTAGTTATGGGACTCAGACTATTGAAATATTTCAGCTTACTAAAAAAAATTTTGTTTCTTTCTGATTGAGGGCACACTTGGCTGTACTAAGGGCTTACTCCTGGCTCTGTACTCAAGAATAGTGCTTGGCAGGTTTGGTGAACCATATGTGGTGCTGAGGATTGAATTTGGCTAGGAAAGCACCTACCCACTGTACTATCTCTCCAGTTCCATATTGAATTATTTCTTGATCACTTCCAAATGTCAGCAATTATTTTAAGTTACAGAGATTGTGGATCAAATTGCTGTTCTTACCAATCTCATATTATAACCGAACACAGGAGAAATTGAAAAGTAAACAAAGCAAATTAAAATAATTTAAGTTCTATGAAAAAATTGAACAGGATGATGTAGAGGGTGGTCAGGAGAGGGCTACTTTAGATTTATGCTCAGAACATCCTTTGTGAAAATACTACAATATTGAGTGATTTGAGGCCTTTGGTTTTATCACCTAGGAAGCATCTGCTTTCTATAAATGGTTTTGTAAATTAATGCTTTCCTCAAGATTTAGTGTTAAAAATTCCCAGAATCCATTGAGTCCTAACAACATATACAAAACAGATAGCCTCATCAAACAAGATTCTTTGAATGGAAACGTTGAGAAAAATGTGGAAAAATATTCATTTGGAGACCAGCTGAGGACTAATCACAACTATGCTCACTGAGTCATGTAACAAATAACTATGTGGGAAAGGAAATGAAAACAAGAAAAATTAAACACTATAGAATTTGCCTGTGAGGAACTTTCATTATTGTATGAAGTATAGTGTACTACTAAATATTTCTAATAAAGT
Source organism: Suncus etruscus (assembly GCF_024139225.1). Taxonomy (NCBI): domain Eukaryota; kingdom Metazoa; phylum Chordata; class Mammalia; order Eulipotyphla; family Soricidae; genus Suncus; species Suncus etruscus. The sequence goes on from NC_064861.1 coordinate 46,249,760, forward strand.
TAGGTTATCCAAACAATTGCATCAGTATCCCAACATTTAGTGATTTACATTTTATAGTATAATTTTAAACAAAATTCTATGAGGTAAACAATACATATATATGTAGAGGGAGAAAATTAGGTTTGCTGCTTATTGTAGGCCAAACTGCTACTAAAAAGTAGGATAGAGATTTTAATCTATTTCTCTAACCTATGTAATGAAGTTTTACTCTCCCACATTATAGTAAGTAAAAAAAGAAAAGACTTATCTCAGCTGTATTTTGCTGTATGTATAAAGCATGCCCCAAATATAGAATAGACCTATTATCTTGGGGTGAGCTTTATTCATTCTAAAAAAGCATATTGTTAACTTTATATTGTTATCAAACCATTATGTTGCTATAATATTTTCATAAGTTTATTCAATTTAATTTCATAGTCACCCAGAAAAGCTCCTTCAAGATTCAGTTTAAGTCTCTTCTAGAACATTCTAAACTATCTCAGCTCCCAGTGACAAATAATGCTCCACTCTAAATAAACTGAATCTTCTGTAATCTCACTTAACTGACCATCTTCTATCATTCTTGGTAACAACAATCGGGTGTTCAAACATATTTAACACTGAGAATTACCAAAGATGTAATAGATACCAAACTGGGAATAAGCTGTTTGAGTCAGGTGGCTGATGTTTTGACTCTACAATGAATAATTTGGGGATCTTATTTTGTTTAATCAGAATGAACTTATTCAGTGATTATAACATATGTTCAGAGGACAAAAATATAGTCAGATCCAGTTACAGTGGCATTTTATATATATTCATCTCATAGCATACTAATAAAATAATCCAATTTAAAAAATCATAAAAATAGGATGACTTATCCAAGGTCCTACAGGGGCTACTGAAAGAGCCAAGATTGCTTCATTTCTTTGGTGATCATTTGTTTCATTAGGCACCAGCCCTGAGCATGCAGAATAAACGAAGCAGACTCTTTTGGAACTGAATTTTCAAGAAAGAAACTAGATTATAAACAAATAAGTGAATAAAGTGACGACAATTAACATTGACTGTACCTTTTCCACGATCACATAAAAAAATTAGCCAATGTCATCTCCATGTCACTGCATGTGCCTGAAATTTGAACAATTTTTTGGGGGGGCCACACCCGTTTGATGCTCAGGGTTTACTCCGGGCTAAGTGCTCAGAAATTGCCTCTGGCTTGGAAGGACCATATGGAACGCCAGGGGATTGAACCACGGTCCTTCCTTGGCTAGCGCTTGCAAGGCAGACACCTTACCTCTAGCGCCACCTCGCCGGAATTTGAACAAGTTTTGTGCCAAAATTTGAGTGCCAAATTTTGTTCTGCCAGATCTTGGAAGAACTTTATAACATAACAAGCTACAAGTGTAAAGGTTTTAACTATAGAACAAAGTTGGCTTTTATATAACAAAAAGACAACTATTAAGTCTAGAGAAAAGTAAATGGGGAAAGAAGGAAGGAAATGTGAATGGGAAAACACCAAGTATAGATGAGGCATAAAGGTAATGTTTTTGAGCTAGAGTGATATTATACAGGTTCTTGGGTAAGGTGCTTGACTTGCCTGCAGCCAGCCCTGTTCAATCTCCCATATCCCAGGAGTGATCCCTGAACACAAAATGAAGAGTAAGCCTTGAGCTCCAGCGCATGTTGTCCAGAAACTAAATGAAAACGAAGGGTAAAAAGAGAGAAAGGAAGGAGAAGGAAAAGGAGAAAAAGAAAAGGAGGGGAGGAAACAGGAGGGGAACAGTGGGAAGCAGAAGAGAGCAAAGGGAAGGGAAAGAAATAGAAAAAGAAAGGGAGACAAGGAGAAAGAAGGTGAAGGGAAGGAAAAGTTAGCAGTAGAAAGAATGGAAGGGGAGAAAGGGGGGCAGAGAGAACAGGGAAGTTAAGGGAGAGAAAGGAAAGGGAAGTTGGGGAGGGGAGTGGAGTAAAGGGAGGAGATGGAAAGGAGGGGATATGAGGGATGGGAAGAGAAATGAAAAGAATATAAAAAAGAAAAGAAACAAAACAAAAGACAAAGACGAAGACTGAGACAGGTAGGTTGTGACATGCTCAAAAAGGTAGGTCCTGAAATTTTTAATATATTTCAAATGTGATAGGATTGCAAGCTTCAGCTTTCTATGTATGTATGTATGTATGTATGTATGTATGTATGTATATATATATATATATATATATATATATATATATATATATATATATATTTGGCAGCGCTCAGGGGTTACTCCTGGATCTACGCTCAGAAATCAGCCCCAGCAGACTCCGGGGACCATATGGGATGCTGGGATTTGAACCACCGTGCTTCTGCAAGGCAAATACCTTACCACTGTGCTATCTCTCTGGCCCCTCTATGTATAATTTTTAAGAAAACTGTTCTTGTTCTACTTTTTCTCTTTAAAAAAACAAGCTACACAATTCTAGAAGTAGTGCTTAAAAATTAATATAGAAGAAAAAAGTTTTCTAAAAGATCAAAAAGCTACATGTTGCAATTAATCTAATTTAGTTTAGGGTTGCTTTGAAAAAAGAAATATGTGGGAAAAATGACTTACTCTTTTATCTTTATACCCACAATGGTGATGTAACTTTTGTTTCTATAAGTAAATCTAATCCAACTAAAAATTACAATAAAAATTACAGTTCTTAGAAATGAATTTCTTTTTTCTGTTCAGTTAGCTTTAGAACATAAGGTTTTAGTTTGTTTTTTAGTGCCCGAGAACAGATGAGTGGATAAAGGAATAATAGTATATCTACACAATGAAATATTATGCAGCTTTTAGAAAAAGTGAAGGTGAAATAATAAAATTTGTTTATATAGGATGTATATTAAGAGTATTATGATGAGTGGCTTGAGTCAGGGGGAGAGGGATAGAAATAGAATTATTGCAGTCATTTGTGGGATATAAAAATAGGTATGGTAATAATTCTAGAATTAAGTTTGATAAAGACTGGTAGAATACTACTAAAATGTCATTTAGTGAATTCCTGGCTCCTTTTGGGGAATTGTCTGTAAATCTGAACACAAGATTGTGTCTCCCTCTGAATCTCCTAAGCTCTCTTCTCACTCTCAGAACACATACTCCTGTACTCCACAAAGAGACCACAGTTCAATAGTGACAGGGTTTGGTCAAGATTATTCTAAAGCAACCTGCAGCAGAGTTTCTTCTATATCGAAAGTTTGAGGAACTAAATTTATGCCTCTCTGCTCCCAGATTCCTATGTTTTATCCTTGCTGAAGGATTCTGATCCTTCCTGCACAGCATAGTCATTCCAACCAATTTGGATTTATGTTCCACTTTCACATCCTACCACATCCACTATGGAATCACCTTGGTACTCAATCAGTGCGTGGTTCTGATAGTCCTCCTATTGTCCTTATGCTCCTCTTTATCTTCATGCTCATACATGGCCTGAGAAGTATTTCATTTTTTTCTCCCTTCTAGTCATTCACTGTCAGGTACTCAAGCCCCCTGGACATTGAACAAAGCCCTCTTTGAAGGTTAGGTAGACAAGAACTTCCTAGCTGGGCCTCCCAATACATCCAGAAGAGAGAAGGCTATAAGATCAGAATCTAAGCACAGGTCTCCTTTCACACTTGGAGGTCTCAAGCAGGACTGATGAGTCAACAGATCAATGGCAATCACAGGGAGCTCTCGCCTTCCAGTTTTGTTACACAGAGTGAATAGTTTCCCAAATTTAGAGGAAAGAGATAAAAGAAAGCAAAAACATTACAACAAATAGTTAGCTCTCCTGCACTCAGTAACTCAATGGAAGCCCTGGAATTTTCAAACAAAAGAATTTACCTTCTTAGGGCTACTAAAACTGATTCACAGATTGTTGGGCAGGTCGTAGATCAAACCCTAGACTAGGGCTTTTTTTTATTGGTCCCAGGATACATACTGCCCGGTCATAGTTCTATCAGCCAGTCATCTGTAGATCGCAATCTTGGCTTTTGCATAGACCAAAGGGTGACAAGTCTTCTGATTTTGTCTTATCGTTAGCTGGTAAGGTAGAATAGGTAGGATAGATAGGTCAAGTTGTTCCCAATTTCCTCGTTGTCAGGATATCATATTAGAGCTGGGACATGTTGGTGTCTGAGCAGTATTAAGGATGTCCCAGATGGAATTTGGTTCCTGTAGCTGTTGTGAAGAACTGTGTCATTTCTATGCCTGGGATCCAGGGTTCCAGACTGGACGGTCTATGTCTAATTACCTGGGGTCTAAGTTGGGTCCACATGACATATTTTCAAGGTGGGAGATGCCCCCGTATTGTAAAGAAATATGAGTTCTTGTCCCTAGTAGATAAGAGCTCGTTTTTATAAGTAACATTTCCCCTTTTTTTAGTGTGCCTTTGCAGGAAGAAATGGTGCTACATTATATTGCTGGTGCATTTGGGGGTGGAAAGAAAAGAAAATAGAAACAAGTCACACACCCAAAAAATATATAAATAGAAATAAAAATATATGTGCTCCCATATACAACAACCATGATCTCTAATTCCAGAGGTCTGAGAGACAATATCAACTGAGTGGGTCTTCTAGAAACATAACGGAAGATCCCAGGCTCCATCCTAGGATCAGCACAAGGACCAAGACCACCAACCACAGAAGACAGATTAAAATGACACTGAGGGAACAGAACTTCTAGAACCACAAAGAAAGACTTCATCATAAGTTCCACCCTTGACCTGTGCAGAGACCAAGATCTCTAGATACAGAGACCTGATTTTATCACCCAGGACAGAGCAGAAGTTTTCCATACACCACAAAAGCACCAACAGGAGAGTAAATGAACTAGAAAGGAGTCTATCCCATGACAATATACTCCAAGGGTGGAGAAACCCTGAAACCCTATATCTCTTAGGCCAAGGGAATTCCATTTCGAATGACCCCAATGATCACTGTGTCTATGCAGGAGGGAGAAAAAAAGAGACAAAAAGCACAAAATTATCTTTTTTTTTATTTATCTATCTAGTTTTTGTCGATTTCTTTAATTTGGTGTGGATATTGAACTTGTTGTCTCCATTTTTATTTATTTATTTATTTATTTTTCTTTCCTCTTTTCTTCCGTTTTGTGCTCTGTCATGTTTTTTATTTCAAGACCATGGCTATTATGTGGTGCCTATCTTTATTGCTGTAGTGCTCACTGGATATTTTATTTGATACTTCTTTTTATACTGTTGTGGTGTTTCACCTTTTTTCCCCCTTCTCTCAAATTAAGGATGAGAGCCTCTAGAAGGACTCTGCCCATTTTCGGCGTATTTGATTTTTACCCCATTTTATTACTTTTCTCTTCTTCAAACAAAACCACATAAGTTTAACTATCTAGTCCCGCCTCCCAATTAGAGGGGGATACAATGGAGGTACCATGACCAAACAGTTGTAAGATCACTAAGTAGTAAGCTAGGCACAGAGGAGACCACTCATTCTAGCAGCTCCAGGGATGAGGGAGGAGGATATGGGAAGCAGTATGGGAATTGAGGTGGAGGGAGGACAATTTGGTGATGGGAAGTCCCCTGATTCAATGTTAATATGTACCTAAAATAATACTGTTAACGATATGTAAGCCACTATGATTAAAATAAAAATTATATTAAAAAAACTGATTCACAGAATCCAAACTGTTGGCAATTACCATTTTAAAGAAATTTAAAGGACTCTAGATAATCCCATCAACTTGGTCCAATCAGAGTATCTAGTCATATAAATGAGCCATGCTGTTTCTCTTGGATGTCTTAAGTGTGACTATTGCAATTAATGTACTGAAGAATCATCTGAGGTTCATTCAACATGTCATATCTCAAAGGGAGGTAGCAAAAAGTCACAAAAAGGATCTGACACTAGAACTAGAAGAAAATACATTCAAATGTATCCATAGCTACTCTAGTCATGTATTCTGAAGCTTCATTTTTGGTGGGGATCTTGGCAAATAAAATTGGAATGGTGGAGGGGAGAAGAAGGAAATGTATATGGACAGCTTAAATTGCATGACAGCTAAAGAGAATCAATTTATAAGTCTCTGTCTTTACTGAGTGACAGACCTGAAATATATATATATCTTATCTTGTGATCCCAGTACTTCTCTATAATATTCAAGCATTGATGATGACAGTTGGCACCAGTGGTTCACACTTTTATATGGCCTCACACAATTTGCAGTATCGGAAGAGTCAATGTTAATAAGGTAAGACCAGCAGCAGAACTTATCAGTCTGTGTATAACTCTCTATATTCACAGCATGGATTAGCTCATTGACTCTTCACAACAGACTTGTGAATGAGGTTTAAATATTGTCCTCATTGTCTAATACATTTTGCAAACTTTCACAAGAGTGGAGCCAAAATTTGAATCTAACCCTTATTAGCTCTGGAGTTCTACATTCATATCCACACTTAGAAGTCTCCTGTGCTTATTGATGATCAAATATTTGCTTACCACAGAAGGTCCTCTAGAAGAGATTGTTATAAAACACAATCTTATGATACACACCATTTTATTGGGGAGAAAAAATTACATACTTAAAATAGCAATTTATAGCAGTCTAAGAACAGGATCAAAGTGGTAAGATGTCTAGAAATGAGAACAATGAAGAATGTGGGTTTTAGAAGTAAAAAAATGTCTTTTTAGGGGCCAGAGAGATAGCACAGTGGGAGGGCATTTACCTGGCAAACAGGCAATTCAGGATGGACGGTGGTTCAAATCCCAGCATCTTATATGGTCCCTCATGTCTGTCAGGAGCAATTTCTAAGTGCAGAGTCAGGAGTAGCCCCTGAGCGCCACTGGGTGTGACACAAAAACCAAAAATAAATAAATAAAGAATGTCTTTTTAGACAAGATACAAGGTGAACAGTGAGGCAGATCTGCCACAGGAGACATGCTGGTGTGTTCTGCTTATATGTTTTATAAATACATCCACAAATTGTTTGATATACTTTTTCATTAGGAGAATTTATATTCTTCCCTTCAATATGAAGAGAATTAAATGACTCACTTAACACAAAATAAAATTTGACAGTGTGTGACTTCTCAAATTGGGTCACAAAAGACACTGTATGTAGACTTATTCATTGCTCTTGAGAATACCAGATACTTTATTATGAGTAAACTCCAGATGTTCTTCAGAGACACTCACATGACCCAATATCTATATATTTTACTAAGATTTGTTTTTGGAAGAGAATATTTTCCTTTCCCAGCTTGACACCAAGTTGTTATGTGACTGAGCTTCTTGTTAATATATCAATAACTTTATGAGCCAGGAACACCCCTCTATGATGTTCCCCAGTTCCCAATTCATCAAAAGTATGAAGCAATAAATATTGCTTTTTGCTGCTAAATTTTGTATTTGGTTACATAGACTAGAAAACCAATTTAGGCAACAATGCTTTCTATATATTGAAGTGATGTATTAAAAAAAGGACAAGTCACTAAGGTAAATGACCAAATTCATATCTTCAGAATCTTAGAAACCTAGAAGATGCAGGTAAAGCCAGGGTCAAGGTCAGGAAAACTCTATTCTCTAAGTTAATAGCCAGGATCAAATTTCTTGAAAGCTTAGTTAGTAAATTTAGCAAGCAACTATGCAGGGTCACTCTGGGCAATCAAGAAATAGTGAATACTAACTAATCTTTCTCCTGAGGGGAGTCAAGCGGCCCCAGAATAGAAATATTACTTTCCTGTGTACCCAAGGTCAATGGAAAAAAAAAAAAAACAGGCTTCTCACATGTGACCTGATTTTGTAATTACAATTTCAGGTAGTGATCATTAAGCATACGCCCAAACCCTCAATTTATAGATAAGTATCTACCTATCTGCACACATGCTAGCTAGCAGAACACAATTCATTTCCACTGCTATGTCCTTCATCTGGGTCACTCATCATAGAAACATCCAACACATCATGATCTTAAAGAAATGATTACCATTTGTGGTTTTAAATAGGACCACATTATTTTCTACAAGTGTCAATTTTCTCTCCAATATTACATTTTCCAACATTTAGTTCTCTAGCATTTTGCCATGACTATCTGTGTAGATTAGAAAGGTTCTTAACTGTTATCTGTAATAGATTTTGCCTGTAGCAAAATTCATGCAGGCATAATAGAAGAACAAAGTGTACTCTGATGAAATTGCAACCATAATTTCCAGATGCCTGACATTTATTGCTTATTGCTATTAGAATTCAAGTGCCTATTTGTTTTGTACTTTGCTTTTCTTCTTGCATCACAACATATAATGGAAAAAAGATATTTTAAATGTTGGGTTAAGTATCACAGATCAACATGAGGTACTAACTAATCAATATTACTTAAATATACTCCTAGGCAATTAATTTTTAAAGAATCAAATTGTTGTACCACATCAAAATTTATAATGATACCAAAAAGGGTGTTACATTCTTTACTGTTTAATTAAAAGCAACATTTAGCACTCATTCAGCTAGCAGTTAAGACATCAGAACATAAAAGGTTTGCTTATACTAAGGGAGGTACAACTGGGTATGTTTTTGATTATTAAATGTTAATTGCACTTTATTAGCTAGTGTGTATTTGTCAGATTACTGCAAGCAGTTATTAGGAAGGAAATAAGAAGCACAGCCTAATATAGCACCCTACAGTGACTGGGGCTTCACTGATACTTGATATCTGGATATTTGTAAGCTTTTTAAGAGAAGAAAGAGAAGAAAGCCAGTTTATGTATATTATACTGATAAACTTCGTTTTAGAAAATTGTATTGAGCAAAAACACACATAGGTTTACAGAAAATCCAAGCAAATTAATAGATAAAAAAGTGACAAGTCATGTAGGAAATAAAGACAGATTAAACAGAAAGTTATGCTCATATATTCAGAAGAAAATAAATAAAAATTGGAGGGAAAGAAAAAGAAAAGAAAGAGGGAGAATAATAAAATTTTTAATATTCTGAATTCATATCTAAAGAACTTAAGTTTTAAGAAAGGTGGACGACACTATTAAACTGTTAAATTTAGGCCAGTATATTTGTTAAGTGTAGAGGCACTGACCAACTGAGAAACCTCTGTTCAGGCCTTTAAGAGAACAAATGGCAAGAGGGAAGAGAAAAGCTCTCTGGACTATCAAGTTCATAGATAAGCTCACTGAAAATGAATTACAGATTATGAAAAGAGCCTGGAAAGGACACAGAAGCCAAATCTACTCCACCACTGATGCCTTTTATTCATTTTTCTTGTCAAATCTTATTTGGACAAACTGTTTCTAACGAACTGCATTTCCTCTGCAGTAAGTCATTCAGAAGGTCCCTGTGTTCCGAGCACCATCGTTCCCAATAGCCAAAGCATGGAAACAACATAAAAACCATCAACTTAAGACTGAATAAGGAATCTGTGGCATATTTAGTCAATCAAGTACCAAGACTTTTTAAAAAAGAGTCTTTAAAAGACTCTTTAAAAAGAAAATTTTAAATTTCTTTAAAAAGAAATGAAATTAATGCCTAGAAAGATCATAGAAGATAATATGTTTATTTATATCTTGTATATAGCCAACTTTAATTTGATTTGATTTGCCACCACTTATGGTTCCCTGAGAATGGCCAATGACTACCCCGGAGTGAACAGAGTAAGCCCTGAGTATATACAGATTTATAGGTTTGGCCTCAAAAAGAAAAAAGAAAAAAAAAAAAAAGAAATTGTGCCCTTAGAGACAAAATGTATGGAACTTTATTATGGTAAACAAAGTAAGTAGAGAAGTGAAAAGAAATACAAGCTAGGTTTATTAATCTAAAGAATATAAGTCATGTAAGGATCCCTGTGTTCAGAGCACCATCGATCCCAATAGCCAATGCATGGAAACATCATTAAAAGCATTAAAATATAAGGATATATTTAAGTAAATAATTTGGCAAAAATATAACAAAGCTGATAAATAGACATAGTGAAAATCATGATGGGTATCATAGGAAAAAGAAAAAGAAAAGATGGCAAAGTTTTGTTGGATGTGGGTATTCCTATACTTATATATATAGGTTTTAATGAGAATTTTAATATTAAAATGTATCCAAAAATAGTAGAAAATGTGTTGGAAAAATGTTTAAAACATGCTTTAAAACTGAATTTAATCCAGGTATATGAAATACCAATGAATTAAGTATATACAATATTCAAATTTCAAAACCTGTTTATGGATTACTAATTAATATTTATAGTAATTTTTATTTTAATCAATCAAGAAAAAAACATTACACTATCTTTCAAACCATTACACTATTTTTCAAACCACAAAATGATTCAAGAAATCTACAACTGTCAATTATTTAATTTTTTTAGGAAGAAAGTAGTGCCTAAATGAATTAGCACATAATTAGAACATAAAAGTGTGCAGGTAAAATGCACAAGTTTCTTATTTTCCCAAGCTTTACACTGGAAAATAACTTTAGTACAATTTCTCATTTCTACATCTACTTTACCATATGCTATTCTATAAGATGTGTCTCCTACTGACTATCACGTGGGTTTTATTTTTAGCAGTGTTTTGGTATTATCAATATTCAAAAATAGGTTCACCTGTACTTACATCTTTGTATATGCTCAAAGATTATCAAGAAAGGATTTTCCTAGTTACAAAATTTCTGGATCAGGGCTGGAGTGGTGGCGTAAGCCAGGAGCGAGTTCTGAGCGCAAAGCCAGGAGTAACCCCTGAACATCACTGGTTATGGCACCCCAAAACAAAACAAAAAATTTTTTCTGGGTCAAATTAGATGTTAATTTCCAATTTAGTTAGGATTTCCAGGTCTTCTAAATGGTTTTATAGAGTTACATTACAACTTTGTGGAGGAGTGGACCACACCCGGTGACATTCAGGGGTTACTTCTGGCTCTGTGCTCATAAATTACTCCTGGCGAGTAAGAGATACCATATGTGATGCCGGGGATTGAACCAGAGTTGGCCACATGCAAGGCAAACATCCTACCCGCTGTACTATCACTCAGGCCCACATTGCAGCAAAAAAATTTAAGACTACACATTCCTTTTGCTCTAATTGCTTGATTTATGAATCTGACCTCTATCTTGGATTGCTTAGTGAATTATTGATTACTGAGTACTATTGCCGATTTGTTTTTCTTGTTGTTGTTTTGGGATTTTTATTTGTTTATTGGAAGTTCTGTTTTGTGGGTTGGTTGAATTTTTTTTTTTTTTTTGAGTCACACCCGGCGGTGCTCAGGGGTTACTCCTGGCTGTCTGCTCAGAAATAGCTCCTGGCAGGCACGGGGGACCATATGGGACACCGGGATTCGAACCAACCAACTTTGGTCCTGGATCGGCTGCTTGCAAGGCAAACACCGCTGTGCTATCTCTCCGGGCCCGGGTTGGTTGAATTTTAGGTTTGGGGCCATACCCGGCAATTCTCAGGAGTTACTCCTGGTCAGAGCACAGAAATTAGCCCTGGCAGATTCTGGGGACCATATGGATTGCTGAGGATTGAACTCAGGTCAGCTGCCTGCAAGGCAAATTCCCTTTCTGCTGTGCTATCCCTCTGGCCTGTCCATTTGTTTCATTCATTATAAAGAACAATGAACCTATTTTTGTTCTTTAAAATTTCTTTGTTAGGTTTGGTTGTTCTTTTGGGAAATCCCCAGTGGTACTCAAGGCTTACCACTGTCTTTACCATCAGGGATCAGTCGTAGCAGTGCTCAAAGGACGACATAGAGTTTTAAAGATTGACAGGTTTGGTTGTGTGCAAGGCAAGGGATATATCCATTGTACTATCTCTTTAGATCCCTGTATTTCTTTTTTGAATAGACTTGTGAAAACTCAAACACATACTGTTGCAAATTATGGCTATCAATTACCTGCCTTATTTTACACTGAGAATCATACCGAAGATGTTTCCCAAGCTTTTGGTTCAGCACCTTCCATCAAAAATTCACATCTGCAACAAATATAACTAATGCTTAAGTCGTCTTATAAAAGCAACAAAATAGAATCAATAACATCAACTTAGGAAGTACAATACTGGATAGAAACACCTGAAACGAGTGTCATGATGAAGCCACCTGATCAAAGATAAATGAATGCACTGTTTGCAGTAAGATATATTCTATCTACATCAGAACTAAAAGGTATAAGTAAATGTCAAGAATATATTTTACCCATGCTTCTAGATACTGCCAAGTCTTTGAAATTATAGTCACAAAGAAAGAAGAAAATGACTGCTAATATCAAGATGACACCAGTAGCAAAAGGGAGGACACATAAATTTAAGAAATCTCCATCATAATTCAAAAAATTTAGTTAAATCAAGAATAAATATATTTTTAAAATAAATATATTGAATCAAGATTAGAATAATCTGAAGAGCTACTCAAACAATCTAATGCCTGGGTCCTTTCTCAGATTACTGGTCTTATTCTTTATATATATATATATATATATATATATATATATATATATATATATATATATATATATATATATATATATGCTTATAGACTGGCAGAAGTCCTCAGAAATGTAATTGAAAGCCACCCATGTAGACACAACCATTACTACTTAAAGAATATTTTCCTAAAAGAATCTAATATTCAGAGAATCTTTTTGTTATAAATATCCTACAAAGTTTTGTTGTGCTCTCAAGTCTTCTAAGCTCTTTAGACAATATAGGGTCCTCTTTCTTGAAAAGTCCTGATTATGCAACTTCAGTCACAATCTGAAAATTGTTACTTGGCATGATATCTACTAAAAAGTCATAAATGTAGAATATTTAACTATGAAAAAGAATGAATGCAAAGTTCCTGTGAGTCTTTGAAGTATAAAGTGTTCTTTTTGAATGACTTACTCTATTAATGGGAATATAATCTAATAATCATTTAAAATTTAAATCAAATTATGCACAGTGTGCATATCTGTTGACCAATTTTTTTCATTTGTAGAATTCATAGATGTTAACTGAATTAGTTGTATGCCTAAATTAGAAAAGTAAATGCTCATACAATGAATACTGAACAACTAAATTCAATTTCAGCTACACAATGAAATATAAAAAATATATTCAGGGGCTGGAGTGATAGCCCTTGCTTTATCTTGCTTTCACCTGCTTACAGAAGGATGCTTTGAGGGACTATTTAACATATAAAAGAGTGAAGAGAGTGGGTAAATGAGAGTTCTAGTCAGCTGTCAGAGGAAGAAAGGAGAGGACAGAATAACTCATATTTCAGATAACGCCTTGCACGCAGCCAACCCGGGTTCAATCCTCGATATCCCAGATGTTCCCCCAAGCCTTCCAGGAGTATTTCTGGGCTTTTTTATATTGAATTAAAAATTCTAAACTTAATTTTTAAATTTTAAGAGGAAAAATTATGAAATCATACATACTGTATGATCATATTTCTTTAATATAATGACATAGCTCTGCCACATCCTTTGAGAACTTTCTTCAATCCAGGTACAATGCTAAAAAATTCATAAGTATTAACCCATCTATCCTTATAATTTTAGTGATGTTACTATTGTTATCCCATTTTAATCTTTCTCTTTTTATCCCCTCCTTAATCCTTTTATTGTTGCTGATGCTGTTGGGTAGACTAGGTGCTATCTAAGTACTTGACTGTAGTGGCAGTGCCTGAATACTCAGTTGTAGTGCTCACCAAGTTCACTCTTCCTCTATAGTGCTCACTCATCTTCTTAGATTGAGTGTTCAAAGGGAATCACACTCTTTTGATATAGACTTCTTGCACTCACTTAGTAAAGGAAATTGCTTGTAATGCTGAGAATCATAGAGAGAAACCTGCCAGTCCATTCGATAACATCAGAAATTGAGCTCATGACCCTATTCTTACTATAACATACTAAGTCACTGAGAAACTTCTTTTGGGCCTGCTACCTAATTTAAATATGAAGGCGATAATTCAAAGAGGTTTCTAAATGCAAATGGTTTCACAGTAAATAAATAACAGAGCTTTGCTTTTAAATCCACATATTCTGTCTCATATCTCATGCCACTAACTGTTATACCTGTTTATGTATGAAGGACAAAGGTGATGTTTATTTTCATTCTTTTCTAACAAAGATCTATTTCTTTCATGAGTTCACATGACACATCATTTTCTTTCCTTTTTTTCTTTTTTTTTTTTTGATACATCATTTTCTAAGGTTGGTGTATGTTTAAGAAAATAATTTTTGGAAATACACGAAGAGAAGTCCAAGAACAGCTCAATAGTAGAATGCCTATACTATAGAAAGGAGGCCTCAACTTTAACTCTAAACACCATCCCAGATATCTAGTGTGATTGCAATAGAACTGCCCACCCCGTACACTCATACTAAAGTCTGGGGCCTCCAGATTCTACAATCAAGTTTGTGTGAGCACTGCAATCATGTGTTTGACGCCTAAACACAACTTAGTGTTTGTGTAATTGCAGTTATCACAAAGGCCAAATTAAGGGACTTAGAAAGGAAGTTCACTATGATTTTATAAATTAATATTAAAGAAAACAGAGATGTAATTGAAAAAAGGCAGTTATGGCCATTCTTTAATTAAGCAACGTTGGAAAGAGAGTCCATAATGTCTGAAACTCTGGTCCAAAACCTAGCTGATAGTATTTACCCTGCCTTGATATGCAACAGAAGATAATAAAGAACGAGAATAGCAAGAATGTGAACTTGTGAATTCTACAGAATAAGCATTTTTTTAAGAGATAGTTTGAGGAGAATCAAATAAGAGAAGAAGGCTGTGATGAGCTATTTAAAATATATAAGAATGAATAGAGTGGATAAGTGAGTGTGCTAGTCAGTTGCATAAGGAAGAAAGGAGAGACAGAATAACTCCTATTTCAGTTCTTACAGAAGGGGGTCTCAGGAGCTACTACTTTACATGTCTCTGGCCTTTTTTGAGATTTGGTGGGTAGAGGGGAATAGGCAAATGTTAAAAGTTTGTAGTGGTCAATTTAGTGACAAAGAATAGAGGAAATAAGGGACAAATGGAATGACTTTAGAGTACGTGATTTGGAGAGTAGCAGAAACAGAAGTAGCAGAAGACTCCAAGAGCCTATAAAGATGCCATGTAGTTCAAATACTCTCCTACAAGAGACATGTTAGAATACAGTGTTTCTTCTCTGGCACAGTGCTTTTCTTACTGATCCAGGGCTTGAGCCTCTTTCAAACTGTGATCATTAGCATCAACCAACCAATATTGGGAGGTTAGACTTCTGCTTTGCTTCAAGCAATGCTTCAGTCAGTAGAACTGTTTGGGGAAATGGGACATTCATTTACATTAGGAAAAATTCTAAAATATGTTTAAGGAAATACAGCTGGCTATAATGCTTTTAGGAACATAGTAATTTAATCAACACTAACAAGTTCAAACTATTGCCTAATAAATATTCCTTTCTAATAAGTTACTGTTTTACAACTGATATATAAATTTGTGCTTCTAAAGTACTTAAATGTGCTAGAAAACAAAAATTAAACAGATTCAATTCAGTATGTTAAGTATATCACTTTATTTTATTTCCACTTTCAGTTTCTATTTTAAGAGGGACTCTTCCCTTCATCATAGATTTTCCATCTTTATTACTGACAAGATAAGGTTAAATAAATAAAAATTTCACTCTATATTTTGCTTTTCTTAGCAGATGAGCTCAATATTTTCACACTTTCACACTTAGAATTACAGTAAAAGACCACAGTCAAGCCAAGAAATGATTGTCTTTCACAATTGTTCTATAACAAGAACTCTCAAATTAATGAGTTTAATAGCAGATTTTTCTCCTCCTTTGAACATTAACCTCTTTCTGTCTTTAGATATAACTTATGATACCTGGGAAGCATATGGAAATTATGCATAGACATGCACTCAGATTGTAAAAAACTCATTGTAGAAATAGCTATCCCTATAGTAAGTACCCATATAACTTTTTGCCCTCCTTATTATTGCAGTACATATATTCACTCCTCTGCAAGTTTAAATTGCATATTACAGCACATTAATGTTGGTCTTCCTTTATAGCAACCTATCATATGGTTAGCATTCTCATTGTAACCTAAATTACTTTTATTTCTCCAGCCATTTCATCTAACTACTTTGAATCAAATGGGAAAATGATCACATATCCCAAGTTGCAGAAATATGCAGTAATAAGAGTTGGCTGGAGTACAACATTACCCATCAGTATAGGCATGCCCATCTTTGAAGTTGGTGGTGCTTCTGAATTAAAAAGCCAAAAGGAATACATATCAGGGCTTTCTGATTCTACTTAGAAACAGCTTCAGCAGTGCATGAAATTAAGGACCAGCTATGCCTTCAATAAATACTATAGCCAAAAGTATTTTTTAATTTTATATCCCTTGATTTAAAATCATATTAATGATAGAGCTTCATGCAAATGATTTTTCATCACATATTCAATCAGAATGTTCCCATCACCCTTAACCTGACCCCAAACTTTTTTTTCACACCACATTTAGACCAGTTCTCAGGTTCAATTGTCTTGGATTATTTTGTTATTTCCATACTATGTTTCTTTATTTCATACCTGAGAGGGAGCATTTTCTATCTTTTTTTTCTCCT